>NW_026891661.1:12500-21036 GCF_015708825.2 Lethenteron reissneri
CAGCGCCCCGTCAGGATGTTTGTGCTGGAGGACCGTCACGTGATCGCTCGCCATGCCAGCGTCTACCTGTGTGTGTGTCTATGTGTGTGTCTCACCGTGTCTCTGTGTGTGTCTCTGTGTGAGTGTCTGTGTGAGTGTCTGTGTGTGTGTCTCTGTCTGTGTGTGTCTCACCGTGTCTCTGTGTGTGTCTCTGTGTGAGTGTCTGTGTGAGTGTCTGTGTGTGTGTCTCTGTGTCTCTGTGTGTGTCTCTGTGTGTGTGTCTCACTGTGTCTGTGTGTGTGTCTCTGTGTGTGTCTCTGTGTGTGTGTCTCACTGTGTCTGTGTGTGTGTCTCTGTGTGTGTCTCTGTCTGTGTGTGTGTCTCACTGTGTCTGTGTGTGTGTCTCTGTGTGTGTCTCTGTGTGTGTGTCTCACTGTGTCTGTGTGTGTGTCTCTGTGTGTGTCTCTGTGTGTGTGTCTCACCGTGTCTCTGTGTCTATCCACACAGCGGCCCGTCAGGATGTTTGTGCTGGAGGACCGTCACGTGATCGCCCGCCATGCCAGCGTCTATCTGTGTGTGTGTCTCTGTGTGTGTTTCTGTGTGTGTCTATGTGTGTGTCTCTGTGTGTGTGTACACAGAGGCCCGTCAGGATGTTTGTGCTTGAGGACCGTCACGTGATGATCGCTCGCCACGCCAGCGTCTACCTGTGTGTGTGTCTCTGTGTGTGTCTATGTGTGTGTCTCTGTGTGTGTGTACACAGCGGCCCGTCAGGATGTTTGTGCTTGAGGACCGTCACGTGATCGCCCGCCATGCCAGCGTCTATCTGTGTGTGTGTCTCTGTGTGTGTCTCTGTGTGTGTCTCTGTGTGTGTCTATGTGTGTGTCTCTGTGTGTGTGTACACAGAGGCCCGTCAGGATGTTTGTGCTGGAGGACCGTCACGTGATCGCCCGCCACGCCAGCGTCTATCTGTGTGTGTGTCTCTGTGTGTGTCTCTGTGTGTGTCTATGTGTGTGTCTCTGTGTCTATACACACAGCGGCCCGTCAGGATGTTTGTGCTGGAGGACCGTCACGTGATCGCCCGCCACGCCAGCGTCTATCTGTGTGTGTGTCTGTGTGTGTGTCTCTGTGTGTGTCTCTGTGTGTGTCTCTGTGTGTGTGTACACAGAGGCCCGTCAGGATGTTTGTGCTTGAGGACCGTCACGTGATCGCCCGCCATGCCAGCGTCTATCTGTGTGTGTGTCTGTGTGTGTGTCTCACCGTGTCTCTGTGTGTGTCTCTGTGTGTGTCTCTGTGTGTGTCTCTGTGTGTGTCTCACCGTGTCTCTGTGTCTATCCACACAGCGCCCCGTCAGGATGTTTGTGCTTGAGGACCGTCACGTGATCGCCCGCCATGCCAGCGTCTATCTGTGTGTGTGTCTGTGTGTGTGTCTCTGTGTGTGTGTACACAGAGGCCCGTCAGGATGTTTGTGCTGGAGGACCGTCACGTGATCGCCCGCCATGCCAGCGTCTATCTGTGTGTGTGTCTCTGTGTGTGTCTCTGTGTGTGTCTATGTGTGTGTCTCTGTGTGTGTGTACACAGAGGCCCGTCAGGATGTTTGTGCTTGAGGACCGTCACGTGATCGCCCGCCACGCCAGCGTCTATCTGTGTGTGTGTCTCTGTGTGTGTCTCTGTGTGTGTCTATGTGTGTGTCTCTGTGTGTGTGTACACAGAGGCCCGTCAGGATGTTTGTGCTTGAGGACCGTCACGTGATCGCCCGCCATGCCAGCGTCTATCTGTGTGTGTGTCTGTGTGTGTGTCTCTGTGTGTGTGTACACAGAGGCCCGTCAGGATGTTTGTGCTGGAGGACCGTCACGTGATCGCCCGCCATGCCAGCGTCTATCTGTGTGTGTCTATGTGTGTGTCTCTGTGTGTGTGTACACAGCGGCCCGTCAGGATGTTTGTGCTGGAGGACCGTCACGTGATCGCCCGCCATGCCAGCGTCTACCCGACTCTGGCGGAGTTAGAGGCGGCTCAGTCGCTGGTGTCCACCTGTGAGAGAGCGCTCAAGCGCCTCGCAGACTCGCTGCACAGGTAGAGACACACACACACACAGACACACACACACACACAGACACACACACACACACACAGATAGACACACACACACACAGACAACAACAACAACAACAACCGCCATTCGCCACTAAGTGGCGGTGACGTCACCACGATGCTTGTGCCAGGCCAAGTGCACACACACACACACACGCACTTAAACACACACACACACATCGACACACACACACACACACAGACACACACACACACACATAGACACACACACAGACACACACACACACACACATAGACACACACACACACAGACACACACACACACACACACGCACTTAAACACACACACACACATCGACACACACACACACACAGATACACACACAGACACACACACACACAGACACACACACAGACACACACACACACATCGACACACACACGCACTTAAACACACACACAACAACAACCGCCATTCGCCACTAAGTGGCGGTGACGTCACCACGACGCTTGTGCCAGGCCAAGTGCACCTTGAGGCTACCACGTGAAGTGTCGAACGCCCGCTGGCAGGAGGTCACGGGGCAGACCCAGCAGGTGCCACGGGTCGACTGACCGAGATGACCGAGATGACTGGCTGATGCACCACCTGTGCCCCCTACTGTGCCAACTTGCTGTGCTTTAGCCACCCGGCGCTCCGCTCGTTGTTGTGAGCGTCGCTCCTCCGCCCTCCGTTGTTGTTGGAGGGCGACTGCCTCCAACTGCCCAGTAGCGTCCTTCACGAGCCTCCTCCACACACACAGACACACAGACACACACAGACACACACACAGTCACACAGACACACACACATAGACACACACACGCACTTAAACACACACAGTCACACAGACACACACACATAGACACACACACGCACTTAAACACACACAGTCACACAGACACACACACATAGACACACACACGCACTTAAACACACACAGTCACACAGACACACACACGCATAGTCACACACACACACAAACAGTCACGCACACACACAGACACACATACTCCTCCCCTCCCTCCCTCTCCTCCCCTTGTAGTGATGCTGGTGCAGCAGCAGCAGCACCACCACCAGCAGCAGCAGCAGCAGGAGTAGCAGCAGCAGCAGCAGCAGGAGTAGCAGGAGGAGCAGTGGGTGGTGGTGGTGGTGGTGGTGGTGTTGGTGGTGGTGGTGTGGGTGGTGGTGGTGTGGGTGGTGGTGGTGTTGGTGGTGGTGTTGGTGGTGGTGGTGGTGGTGTGGGTGGTGGTGTTGTTGGTGGTGTTGGTGGTGTAGTGGGTGGTGTAGGTGGTGGTGGTGGTGGTGTTGGTGGTGGTGTGGGTGGTGGTGTGGGTGGTGGTGTTGGTGGTGGTGTAGGTGGTGGTGGTGGTGGTGTTGGTGGTGGTGGTGGTGGTGTTGGTGGTGGTGTGGGTGGTGGTGTTGTTGGTGGTGTTGGTGGTGGTGTAGGTGGTGGTGGTGGTGGTGTTGGTGGTGTTGGTGGTGTTGGTGGTGTTGGTGGTGGTGGTGTTGGTGGTGGTGGTGTTGGTGGTGGTGGTGGTGGCTCCCTGCGTAGCGTGGTGCGAGTGGGACTGGTGGCTAAGGGTCTTCTCCTGCGCGGAGACCAGCGCCTTCGCCTCGTGCTGCTGTGCCACCAGCCGCCCACTGTGCAGCTGCTGCACCACGCTGCACACAGCCTGCCTCAACACCTACAGGTAACACACACAGTGACACACACACAGACACAGACACACACAGACACACACACACACACAGACACACACACACAGACACACACACAGACACACACACACACACAGACACACACACACAGACACACACACACACACAGACACACACACACAGACACACACACACAGACACACACACACACAGACACACACACAGACACACACACACACACTGCTGTGTCACCAGCCTCCTACTGTGCAGCTGCTGCACCACGCTGCACACAGCCTGCCGCAACACCTACAGGTAACACACACATACACACACACAGACACACACACACAGACACAGACACACACACAGACACACACACACACACACAGACACACACACAGACACACACACACACACAGACACACACACACAGACACACACACACACACACACAGACACACACACACACAGACACACAGACACACACAGACACACACACGCACACACACACACGCACAGTGGTTGAGTGAGTGAGTGAGTGGGTAGGTGGGTGAGTGGGTGGGTGAGTGGCTGGGTGGGTGGGTGAGTGAGTGAGTGAGTGGGTGAGTGGCTGGGTGGGTGGGTGAGTGGCTGGGTGGGTGGGTGAGTGAGTGGCTGGGTGGGTGGGTGAGTGAGTGGCTGGGTGGGTGAGTGACTGGGTGGGTGGGTGAGTGGCTGGGTGGGTGAGTGAGTGAGTGAGTGGGTGAGTGGTGAGGGTGGTGAGTGAGTGAGTGGTGAGTGAGTGGTGTGTGTTCTCACAGGCGGTGAGTGGTGAGGGTGGTGAGTGAGTGGGTGGTGAGGGTGGTGAGTGAGTGGGTGGTAAGGGTGGCTGGGTGAGTGAGTGGGTGAGTGGGTGAGTGAGTGAGTGGGTGAGTGGGTGAGTGAGTGAGTGGGTGGTGAGTGAGTGAGTGGTGAGGGTGGTGAGTGAGTGGTGAGTGAGTGGTGTGTGTGTTCTCACAGGCGGTGAGTGGTGCGGGTGGTTAGTGAGTGAGTGGGTGAGTGGTGAGTGAGTGAGTGGGTGAGTGAGTGGGTGAGTGAGTGGTGAGTGAGTGAGTGGGTGAGTGGTGAGGGTGGTGAGTGAGTGAGTGGGTGAGTGAGTGGGTGAGTGGGTGAGTGAGTGGGTGGTAAGGGTGGCTGGGTGAGTGAGTGGGTGAGTGAGTGAGTGGGTGAGTGGGTGAGTGAGTGAGTGGTGAGGGTGGTGAGTGAGTGAGTGGTGAGTGAGTGGTGTGTGTGTTCTCACAGGCGGTGAGTGGTGAGGGTGGTGTGAGTGGGTGGTGAGGGTGGTGAGTGAGTGGGTGGTAAGGGTGGCTGGGTGAGTGAGTGGGTGAGTGAGTGAGTGGGTGAGTGGGTGAGTGAGTGGTGAGGGTGGTGAGTGAGTGAGTGGTGAGTGAGTGGTGTGTGTGTTCTCACAGGTGGTGAGTGGTGAGGGTGGTGAGTGAGTGGGTGGTGAGGGTGGTGAGTGAGTGGGTGGTAAGGGTGGCTGGGTGAGTGAGTGGGTGAGTGAGTGGGTGAGTGGGTGAGTGAGTGAGTGGGTGGTGAGGGTGGTGAGTGAGTGAGTGGTGAGTGAGTGGTGTGTGTGTTCTCGCAGGCGGTGAGTGGTGAGGGTGGTGAGTGAGTGGGTGAGTGTGTGAGTGAGTGGTGAGGGTGGTGAGTGAGTGGTGTGTGTGTTCTCACAGGCGGTGAGTGGTGAGGGTGGTGAGTGAGTGAGTGGTGAGTGAGTGGTGTGTGTGTTCTCACAGGCGGTGAGTGGTGAGGGTGGTGAGTGAGTGAGTGGTGTGTGTGTTCTCACAGGCGGTGAGTGGTGAGGGTGGTGAGTGAGTGAGTGGTGAGTGAGTGGTGTGTGTGTTCTCACAGGCGGTGAGTGGTGAGGGTGGTGAGTGAGTGAGTGGTGTGTGTGTTCTCACAGGCGGTGAGTGGTGAGGGTGGTGTGAGTGGGTGGTGAGGGTGGTGAGTGAGTGGGTGGTAAGGGTGGCTGGGTGAGTGAGTGGGTGAGTGGGTGAGTGGGTGAGTGGGTGAGTGAGTGAGTGGGTGGTGAGTGAGTGAGTGGTGAGGGTGGTGAGTGAGTGGTGAGTGAGTGGTGTGTGTGTTCTCACAGGCGGTGAGTGGTGCGGGTGGTTAGTGAGTGAGTGGGTGAGTGGTGAGTGAGTGAGTGGGTGAGTGAGTGGTGAGTGAGTGAGTGGGTGAGTGGTGAGGGTGGTGAGTGAGTGAGTGGGTGAGTGAGTGGGTGAGTGGGTGAGTGAGTGGGTGGGTGAGTGGGTGGTAAGGGTGGCTGGGTGAGTGAGTGGGTGAGTGAGTGAGTGGGTGAGTGGGTGAGTGAGTGAGTGGTGAGGGTGGTGAGTGAGTGAGTGGTGAGTGAGTGGTGTGTGTGTTCTCACAGGCGGTGAGTGGTGAGGGTGGTGTGAGTGGGTGGTGAGGGTGGTGAGTGAGTGGGTGGTAAGGGTGGCTGGGTGAGTGAGTGGGTGAGTGAGTGAGTGGGTGAGTGGGTGAGTGAGTGAGTGGTGAGGGTGGTGAGTGAGTGAGTGGTGAGTGAGTGGTGTGTGTGTTCTCACAGGCGGTGAGTGGTGAGGGTGGTGTGAGTGGGTGGTGAGGGTGGTGAGTGAGTGGGTGGTAAGGGTGGCTGGGTGAGTGAGTGGGTGAGTGAGTGAGTGGGTGAGTGGGTGAGTGAGTGAGTGGTGAGGGTGGTGAGTGAGTGAGTGGTGAGTGAGTGGTGTGTGTGTTCTCACAGGCGGTGAGTGGTGAGGGTGGTGAGTGAGTGGGTGGTGAGGGTGGTGAGTGAGTGGGTGGTAAGGGTGGCTGGGTGAGTGAGTGGGTGAGTGAGTGAGTGGGTGAGTGGGTGAGTGAGTGAGTGAGTGGTGAGGGTGGTGAGTGAGTGAGTGGTGAGTGAGTGGTGTGTGTGTTCTCGCAGGCGGTGAGTGGTGAGGGTGGTGAGTGAGTGGGTGGTGAGGGTGGTGAGTGAGTGGGTGGTAAGGGTGGCTGGGTGAGTGAGTGGGTGAGTGAGTGAGTGGGTGAGTGGGTGAGTGAGTGAGTGAGTGAGTGGTGAGGGTGAGTGAGTGAGTGAGTGGTGAGTGAGTGGTGTGTGTGTTCTCACAGGCGGTGAGTGGTGCGGGTGGTTAGTGAGTGAGTGGGTGAGTGGTGAGTGAGTGAGTGGGTGAGTGAGTGGGTGAGTGAGTGGTGAGTGAGTGAGTGGGGTGAGTGGTGAGGGTGGTGAGTGAGTGAGTGGGTGAGTGAGTGGGTGAGTGGGTGAGTGAGTGGGTGGTAAGGGTGGCTGGGTGAATGAGTGGGTGAGTGAGTGAGTGGGTGAGTGGGTGAGTGAGTGAGTGGTGAGGGTGGTGAGTGAGTGAGTGGTGAGTGAGTGGTGTGTGTGTTCTCACAGGCGGTGAGTGGTGAGGGTGGTGTGAGTGGGTGGTGAGGGTGGTGAGTGAGTGGGTGGTAAGGGTGGCTGGGTGAGTGAGTGGGTGAGTGAGTGAGTGGGTGAGTGGGTGAGTGAGTGAGTGGTGAGGGTGGTGAGTGAGTGAGTGGTGAGTGAGTGGTGTGTGTGTTCTCACAGGTGGTGAGTGGTGAGGGTGGTGAGTGAGTGGGTGGTGAGGGTGGTGAGTGAGTGGGTGGTAAGGGTGGCTGGGTGAGTGAGTGGGTGAGTGAGTGAGTGGGTGAGTGGGTGAGTGAGTGAGTGGGTGGTGAGGGTGGTGAGTGAGTGAGTGGTGAGTGAGTGGTGTGTGTGTTCTCGCAGGCGGTGAGTGGTGAGGGTCGTGAGTGAGTGGGTGAGTGTGTGAGTGAGTGGTGAGGGTGGTGAGTGAGTGGTGTGTGTGTTCTCACAGGCGGTGAGTGGTGAGGGTGGTGAGTGAGTGAGTGGTGAGTGAGTGGTGTGTGTGTTCTCACAGGCGGTGAGTGGTGAGGGTGGTGAGTGAGTGAGTGTGTGTGTGTTCTCGCAGGCGGTGAGTGGTGAGGGTGGTGAGTGAGTGAGTGGTGAGTGAGTGGTGTGTGTGTTCTCGCAGGCGGTGAGTGGTGAGGGTGGTGAGTGAGTGAGTGGTGTGTGTGTTCTCACAGGCGGTGAGTGGTGAGGGTGGTGTGAGTGGGTGGTGAGGGTGGTGAGTGAGTGGGTGGTAAGGGTGGCTGGGTGAGTGAGTGGGTGAGTGGGGTGAGTGGGTGAGTGGGTGAGTGAGTGAGTGGGGTGGTGAGTGAGTGAGTGGTGAGGGTGGTGAGTGAGTGGTGAGTGAGTGGTGTGTGTGTTCTCACAGGCGGTGAGTGGTGCGGGTGGTTAGTGAGTGAGTGGGTGAGTGGTGAGTGAGTGAGTGGGTGAGTGAGTGGTGAGTGAGTGAGTGGGTGAGTGGTGAGGGTGGTGAGTGAGTGAGTGGGTGAGTGAGTGGGTGAGTGGGTGAGTGAGTGGGTGGTAAGGGTGGCTGGGTGAGTGAGTGGGTGAGTGAGTGAGTGGGTGAGTGGGTGAGTGAGTGAGTGGTGAGGGTGGTGAGTGAGTGAGTGGTGAGTGAGTGGTGTGTGTGTTCTCACAGGCGGTGAGTGGTGAGGGTGGTGTGAGTGGGTGGTGAGGGTGGTGAGTGAGTGGGTGGTAAGGGTGGCTGGGTGAGTGAGTGGGTGAGTGAGTGAGTGGGTGAGTGGGTGAGTGAGTGAGTGGTGAGGGTGGTGAGTGAGTGAGTGGTGAGTGAGTGGTGTGTGTGTTCTCACAGGCGGTGAGTGGTGAGGGTGGTGTGAGTGGGTGGTGAGGGTGGTGAGTGAGTGGGTGGTAAGGGTGGCTGGGTGAGTGATGGGTGAGTGATG
>NW_026891662.1:0-14062 GCF_015708825.2 Lethenteron reissneri
AGTGACCACACAGTGACACACACAGTGAGTGACACACACACAGTGACACACAGTGACACACACAGTGACACACAGAGTGACACACACAGTGACACACACAGTGACACACACAGTGAGTGACACACACACAGTGACACACACAGTGACACACACAGTGAGACACACACAGTGACACACACATACACAGTCACACACAGAGTGACACACACAGTGACACACACAGTGACAAACACACACACACACACAGTGACACACAGTGACACACACACACACAGTGACACACACAGACACACAAACACACAGTGACACACACACACAGTGACACACAGTGACACACACAGTGACACACACACAGTGACACATACAGTGACACACACAGACCCTGAGTCTCTACTAGACCCTGAGTCTCTACTAGACCCTGAGTCTCTACTAGACCCTGAGTCTCTACTACACCCTGAGTCTC
The DNA here is from genome assembly GCF_015708825.2 of Lethenteron reissneri. NCBI lineage: Eukaryota > Metazoa > Chordata > Hyperoartia > Petromyzontiformes > Petromyzontidae > Lethenteron > Lethenteron reissneri. The sequence goes on from NW_026891662.1 coordinate 464, forward strand.
TACTAGACCCTGAGTCTCTACTACACCCTGAGTCTCTACTAGACCCTGAGTCTCTACTACACCCTGAGTCTCTACTACACCCTGAGTCTCTACTAGACCCTGAGTCTCTACTAGACCCTGAGTCTCTACTAGACCCTGAGTCCCGGACTCTAACCTGTCACCTGGAACTCGCTGGCCGCACACTCGTAGTAGTTTCCGCGGAGCAAAGCAGCGACGAGCCACACGACGGGAGCCAGGAGCGAGCGCGTGAGAGCCTGGAGACTCAGCGTGCAGCAGATGCCAGGGCCGATGGGGACGCTGTTAGAGACACAGCCTGGAGCAGACACAGACACACACGCAGATACACACACTGATAGACACAGACACACACAGGTACACACAGACACATACAGACACACACACAGATACATACATAGACACACAGACACAGATGCCAGGGCCGATGGGGACGCTGTTAGAGACACAGCCTGGGGCAGACACAGACACACACGCAGATACACACACAGATAGACACAGACATACACACACAGACAGACACATACAGACACACACAGATACATACATACACACACAGACACACACACACAGACACAGATGCCAGGGCCGATGGGGACGCTGTTAGAGACACAGCCTGGAGCAGACACAGATACACACGCAGATACACACACTGATAGACACAGACATACACACACAGATACAGACACACACACACACACAGATACACACACAGACACACACACACACACCCACACAGACACAGAGACACACACAGACACACACACAGACACACACAGACACACACACACAGACACACACACACACACAGACAGACACAGAGACACACACACAGACATACACACAGACACAGATGCCAGGGCCGATGGGGACGCTGTTAGAGACACAGCCTGGGGCAGACACAGACACACACGCAGATACAGATACACACACAGATACACACATACACAGACATACACAGACATATACACAGACACACAGACACAGAGACACACACAGATACACACAGACACAGATACACACACAGAGACACAGATACAGATACACACACAGATACACACACAGATACATACATAGACACACAGACACGCACACAGATACACACACAGATACACACACAGATACACACACAGATACAGACGGACACACACAGACACACACAGACACACACGTACACAGATACACACACAGACACAGATACACACACCAATACAGACACACACACAGAGACACATACAGACACACACACAGACACAGACACACACACAGATAGACACACAGACACACACACACAGATACACACACAGACACACAGATACAGATACACACACAGATACACACACAGACACAGATACACACACAGACACACAAACACAGATACACAGAGACACACACAGACACAGATACACACACAGACACACACAAAGACACACACAGAGACACACACACAGACACACACACTGCGACATACAACAACAACTGCCTTGCCTGCATCCCTCCACGGATGTTCGTCTTCGGTGGGGGCATAAGTAACCACGACCACCACTCCTCGCCTCTGGTTGATGGGAAGGCGAGCCCAAAGTATCCTGGGGCTTACAGCTTCCCACACCTCACCGCCACGCTCCCACGCCCCCCTCATTCTTTTGTTCAGAAGAAGAGCCACTCCCTGTTGTTTGGCAGTCTCCTGCCCCGAGTGGAGGACTGTCCACCCCTCATGGTGGCAGGAGCCAGAACCGGTCCACCAGACCTCCTGAATGCCACAGAGATCCAGGCGGTACCGGTCCAGCTCCCGACAGATGAGTGGCAGCCTCTCCTCCGCAGTGAGCGTTCGAACATTCCACGTGGCCATCCGCAATGGTTTTTTGTTGTTTCTGGAGGAGCCCCGAGGGTGAAGATTCAATCTCCTGGCTCCGCCAATTGGGGTTTGGCCAGGAGACGTCATAGAAGCCTGTCCCCCCGGGGCCTCCGGCACAAGCTGATTAGTTACATGTTTATGTTCATATCGTAGTCTCGTGATAATTCATTGAAGGTGGAGGGGTTACCAGCCCCTCGCACCCGTCCAGAGCCCCCGTTTAGCCACTGTGGTGGTCACAAACGCCATGAGGGGAGAGGCCAATGGGCCTCTCCCCACCGGACCTCCTGAATACCGCAGAGATCCAGGCGGTACCGGTCCAGCTCCCGACAGAGGAGTGGCAGCCTCTCCTCTGCAACACAAACCAGACCCGGTCCACGGGACCTCCTGTATACCACGGAAGTCGAGGTGGTACCGGTCCAGCTCCCGACAGAGGAGTGGCAGCCTCTCCTCCGCAACTTTCCACGTGGCCAATCGCAGTGTTCTACTGCTCCTGAAGGAACCCTGAGACACCGTGGCTACAGTACCGCTAGAGACACTGACGCTGGCTAGCGTACCGCTAGAGACACCGTGGCTACAGTACCGCTAGAGACACTGACGCGGGCTAGCGTACCGGTAGAGACACCGTGGCTACAGTACCGCTAGAGACACTGACGCTGGCTAGCGTACCGGTAGAGACACCGTGGCTACAGTACCGCTAGAGACACTGACGCTGGCTAGCGTACCGGTAAGAGACACCGTGGCTACAGTACCGCTAGAGACACTGACGCGGGCTAGCGTACCGGTAAGAGACACCGTGGCTACAGTACCGCTAGAGACACTGACGCGGGCTAGCGTACCGGTAGAGACACCGTGGCTACAGTACCGCTAGAGACACTGACGCGGGCTAGCGTACCGGTAAGAGACACCGTGGCTACAGTACCGCTAGAGACACTGACGCTGGCTAGCGTACCGGTAGAGACACCGTGGCTACAGTACCGCTAGAGACACTGACGCGGGCTAGCGTACCGGTAAGAGACACCGTGGCTACAGTACCGCTAGAGACACTGACGCGGGCTAGCGTACCGGTAAGAGACACCGTGGCTACAGTACCGCTAGAGACACTGACGCGGGCTAGCGTACCGGTAGAGACACCGTGGCTACAGTACCGCTAGAGACACTGACGCTGGCTAGCGTACCGGTAGAGACACCGTGGCTACAGTACCGCTAGAGACACTGACGCTGGCTAGCGTACCGCTAGAGACACCGTGGCTACAGTACCGCTAGAGACACTGACGCGGGCTAGCGTACCGGTAGAGACACCGTGGCTACAGTACCGCTAGAGACACTGACGCGGGCTAGCGTACCGGTAGAGACACCGTGGCTACAGTACCGCTAGAGATACTGACGCTGGCTAGCGTACCGGTAGAGACACCGTGGCTACAGTACCGCTAGAGACACTGACGCGGGCTAGCGTACCGGTAGAGACACCGTGGCTACAGTACCGCTAGAGACACTGACGCTGGCTAGCGTACCGGTAGAGACACCGTGGCTACAGTACCGGTAGAGACACTGACGCTGGCTAGCGTACCGGTAGAGACACCGTGGCTACAGTACCGCTAGAGACACTGACGCGGGCTAGCGTACCGGTAGAGACACCGTGGCTACAGTACCGCTAGAGACACTGACGCTGGCTAGCGTACCGGTAGAGACACCGTGGCTACAGTACCGCTAGAGACACTGACGCTGGCTAGCGTACCGGTAGAGACACCGTGGCTACAGTACCGCTAGAGACACTGACGCTGGCTAGCGTACCGGTAGAGACACCGTGGCTACAGTACCGCTAGAGACACTGACGCTGGCTAGCGTACCGGTAGAGACACCGTGGCTACAGTACCGCTAGAGACGCTGACGCTGGCTAGCGTACCGGTAGAGACACCGTGGCTACAGTACCGCTAGAGACGCTGACGCTGACTAGCGTACCGCTAGAGACACGGGGCTTTGTACCGCTAGAGGCACTGACGCTGGCTAGCGTACCGGTAGACACACCGTACCGGTAGAGACACGGGGGCTTTGCACCACTAGAGACACCGGTAGACACACCGTACCGGTAGAGACACGGGGGCTTTGCACCGCTAGAGACACCGGTAGACACACCGTACCGGTAGAGACACCAACTAAGAGACGCTAGGCTTCAAGAGACGCTAGGCCCTGCCTTACCGGCTAAGAGACGCTAGGCTTCAAGAGACGCTAGGCCCTGCCCTACCGACTAAGAGACGCTAGGCTTCAAGAGACGCTTGGCCCTGCCCTACCGGCTAAGAGACGCTAGGCTTCAAGAGACGCTAGGCCCTGCCCTACCGGCTAAGAGACGCTAGGCTTCAAGAGACGCTAGGCCCCGCCCTACCGACTAAGAGACGCTAGGCTTCAAGAGACGCTTGGCCCTGCCCTACCGACTAAGAGACGCTAGGCTTCAAGAGACGCTAGGCCCCGCCCTACCGGCTAAGAGACGCTAGGCTTCAAGAGACGCTTGGCCCTGCCCTACCGACTAAGAGACGCTAGGCTTCAAGAGACGCTAGGCCCTGCCTTACCGGCTAAGAGACACTAGGCTTCAAGAGACGCTAGGCCCTGCCTTACCGGCTAAGAGACGCTAGGCTTCAAGAGACGCTTGGCCCTGCCTTACCGGCTAAGAGACGCTAGGCTTCAAGAGACGCTAGGCCCTGCCCTACCGGCTAAGAGACACTAGGCTTCAAGAGACGCTAGGCCCTGCCCTACCGGCTAAGAGACGCTAGGCTTCAAGAGACGCTAGGCCCTGCCCTACCGGCTAAGAGACACTAGGCTTCAAGAGACGCTAGGCCCTGCCTTACCGGCTAAGAGACACTAGGCTTCAAGAGACGCTAGGCCCTGCCTTACCGGCTAAGAGACACTAGGCTTCAAGAGACGCTAGGCCCTGCCTTACCGGCTAAGAGACGCTAGGCTTCAAGAGACGCTAGGCCCTGCCTTACCGGCTAAGAGACGCTAGGCTTCAAGAGACGCTAGGCCCTGCCTTACCGGCTAAGAGACGCTAGGCTTCAAGAGACACTAGGCCCCGCCCTACCGGCTAAGAGACGCTAGGCTTCAAGAGACGCCAGGCCCCGCCTTACCGGCTAAAAGACGCTAGGCTTCAAGAGACGCTAGGCCCCGCCCTACCGGCTAAGAGACGCTAGGCTTCAAGAGACGCTAGGCCCTGCCTTACCGGCTAAAAGACGCTAGGCTTCAAGAGACGCTAGGCCCTGCCTTACCGGCTAAGAGACGCTAGGCTTCAAGAGACGCTAGGCCCTGCCTTACCGGCTAAGAGACACTAGGCTTCAAGAGACGCTAGGCCCTGCCTTACCGGCTAAGAGACGCTAGGCTTCAAGAGACGCTAGGCCCTGCCTTACCGGCTAAGAGACACTAGGCTTCAAGAGACGCTAGGCCCTGCCTTACCGGCTAAGAGTCACTAGGCTTCAAGAGACGCTAGGCCCTGCCCTACCGACTAAGAGACGCTAGGCTTCAAGAGACGCTAGGCCCTGCCCTACCGACTAAGAGACGCTAGGCTTCAAGAGACGCTAGGCTTCAAGAGACGCTAGGCCCTGCCCTACCGGCTAAGAGACGCTAGGCTTCAAGAGACGCTAGGCTTCAAGAGACGCTAGGCCCTGCCCTACCGGCTAAGAGACGCTAGGCTTCAAGAGACGCTAGGCCCCGCCCTACCGGCTAAGAGACGCTAGGCTTCAAGAGACGCTAGGCCCTGCCTTACCGGCTAAGAGACACTAGGCTTCAAGAGACTCTAGGCCCTGCCCTACCGGCTAAGAGACGCTAGGCTTCAAGAGACGCTAGGCCCTGCCCTACCGGCTAAGAGACGCTAGGCTTCAAGAGACGCTAGGCCCCGCCCTACCGGCTAAGAGACGCTAGGCTTCAAGAGACGCTAGGCCCCGCCCTACCGGCTAAGAGACGCTAGGCTTCAAGAGACGCTAGGCCCTGCCGTACCGGCTAAGAGACACTAGGCTTCAAGAGACGCTAGGCCCCGCCCTACCGGTTAAGAGACGCTAGGCTTCAAGAGACGCTAGGCCCTGCCGTACCGGCTAAGAGACGCTAGGCTTCAAGAGACGCTAGGCCCTGCCTTACCGGCTAAGAGACACTAGGCTTCAAGAGACGCTAGGCCCTGCCTTACCGGCTAAGAGACGCTAGGCTTCAAGAGACGCTAGGCCCTGCCTTACCGGCTAATAGACACTAGGCTTCAAGAGACGCTAGGCCCTGCCTTACCGGCTAAGAGACACTAGGCTTCAAGAGACGCTAGGCCCTGCCCTACCGGCTAAGAGACACTAGGCTTCAAGAGACGCTAGGCCCTGCCTTACCGGCTAAGAGACACTAGGCTTCAAGAGACGCTAGGCCCTGCCCTACCGGCTAAGAGACACTAGGCTTCAAGAGACGCTAGGCCCTGCCTTACCGGCTAAGAGACACTAGGCTTCAAGAGACGCTAGGCCCTGCCCTACCGGCTAAGAGACACTAGGCTTCAAGAGACGCTAGGCCCTGCCTTACCGGCTAAGAGACACTAGGCTTCAAGAGACGCTGGGCCCTGCCTTACCGGCTAAGAGACGCTAGGCTTCAAGAGACGCTAGGCCCTGCCTTACCGGCTAAGAGACGCTAGGCTTCAAGAGACGCTAGGCCCTGCCCTACCGACTAAGAGACGCTAGGCTTCAAGAGACGCTAGGCCCTGCCTTACCGGCTAAGAGACGCTAGGCTTCAAGAGACGCTAGGCTTCAAGAGACGCTAGGCCCCGCCCTACCGGCTAAGAGACGCTAGGCTTCAAGAGACGCCAGGCCCCGCCGTACCGGTGAGCGACCGCTGCGTGTGGTTGTTGACGGCGAGCCCGGCTAGCAGCAGGAGGAGCGCCGGGCCCAGGGCGGCCACGGCGGCCAGCGCCGGGTTGCGGCCCGGCGAACAGGGGCACGGCGTGGACACGACGGTGAAGAGCTCGTGGCCGGCGAAGACGCAGACGGCCACCAGGGAGGCGAGCAGCGACGACTGACGGCCACGCAGGAACTCCAACACGGGGCCCAGCAACGACTCCATGGCTGGGGGGGGGAGAGAGGGGGGTGGGGGGAGGGGGGGGAGAGAGGAGGGGAGGGGGGGGAGAGAGGGGAGGGGAGGAGAGGGGGCGGTGGGGGGAGGGGTGAGAGAGGGGGGAAGGGGGGAAGAGAGGGGAGGGGGGAGAGAGGGGAGGGGTGAGAGGGGGGGAGAGGGGGGAGGAGGGGGGGAGGGGGGGGGAGAGGGGGGAGGAGGGGGGAGGAGGGGGGGGAGAGGGGGGGGTGAGTCTCTATGAGTGTGGGTCTCTGTGGGTCTCTGTGGGTCTCTGTGAGTGTGGGTCTCTGTGAGTGTGGGTCTCTGTGGGTCTCTGTGAGTGTGGGTCTCTGTGGGTCTCTGTGGGTCTGTGGGTGTGGGTCTCTGTGGGTCTCTGTGAGTGTGGGTCTCTGTGGGTCTCTGTGAGTGTGGGTCTCTGTGGGTCTCTGTGAGTGTGGGTCTCTGTGGGTCTCTGTGGGTCTGTGGGTGTGGGTCTCTGTGGGTCTCTGTGAGTGTGGGTCTCTGTGGGTCTCTGTGAGTGTGGTCTCTGTGGGTCTCTGTGGGTCTCTGTGAGTGTGGGTCTCTGTGGGTCTCTGTGGGTCTCTGTGAGTGTGGGTCTCTGTGGGTCTCTATGAGTGTGGGTCTCTGTGGGTCTCTGTGAGTCTCTATAAGTGTGGGTCTCTATGGGTCTCTGTGGGTCTCTATGAGTGTGGGTCTCTGTGGGTCTCTATGAGTGTGGGTCTCTGTGGGTCTCTATGAGTGTGGGTCTCTGTGGGTCTCTATGAGTTTGGGTCTCTGTGGGTCTCTGTGAGTGTGGGTCTCTGTGGGTCTCTGTGGGTCTCTATGAGTGTGGGTCTCTATGAGTGTAGGTCTCTATGAGTATGGGTCTCTGTGGGTCTCGCTCTGAGTGTGGGTCTCTATGAGTGTGGGTTTCTGTGGGTCTCTATGAGTGTGGGTCTCTGTGGGTCTCTGTGGGTCTCTCTGAGTGTGGGTCTCTGTGAGTGTGGGTCTCTATGAGTGTGGGTCTCTGTGGGTCTCTGTGGGTCTCTCTGAGTGTGGGTCTCTATGAGTGTGGGTCTCTGTGAGTGTCGGTCTCTGTGGGTCTCTATGAGTGTGGGTCTCTGTGGGTCTCTATGAGTATGGGTCTCTGTGGGTCTCTATGAGTGTGGGTCTCTGTGGGTCTCTATGAGTGTGGGTCTCTGTGGGTCTCTATGAGTGTGGGTCTCTGTGGGTCTCTGTGAGTGTGGGTCTCTGTGGGTCTCTATGAGTGTGGGTCTCTGTGGGTCTCTATGAGTGTGGGTCTCTATGAGTGTGGGTCTCTGTGGGTCTCTATGAGTGTGGGTCTCTGTGGGTCTCTGTGGGTCTGAGTGTGGGTCTCTATGAGTGTGGGTCTCTGTGGGTCTCTGTGGGTCTATGTGGGTCTCTATGAGTCTATATGGGTCTCTGTGGGTCTCTATGAGTGTGGGTCTCTGTGAGTGTGGGTCTCTGTGAGTGTGGGTCTCTATGAGTGTGGGTCTCTATGAGTGTGGGTCTCTATGAGTACGGGTCTCTATGAGTGTGGGTCTCTGTGAGTGTGGGTCTCTGTGAGTATGGGTCTCTATGAGTGTGGGTCTCTGTGGGTCTCTATGAGTATGGGTCTCTATGAGTATGGGTCTCTGTGGGTCTCTATGAGTGTGGGTCTCTGTGGGTCTCTATGAGTGTGGGTCTCTGTGGGTCTCTGTGAGTGTGGGTCTCTGTGGGTCTCTGTGAGTGTGGGTCTCTGTGGGTCTCTGTGAGTGTGGGTCTCTGTGGGTCTCTGTGAGTGTGGGTCTCTGTGGGTCTCTATGAGTGTGGGTCTCTGTGGGTCTCTATGAGTGTGGGTCTCTGTGGGTCTCTATGAGTGTGGGTCTCTGTGGGTCTCTATGAGTGTGGGTCTCTATGAGTGTAGGTCTCTGTGGGTCTGTGAGTCTCTGTGGGTCTCTATGAGTGTGGGTCTCTGTGGGTCTCTATGAGTGTGGGTCTCTATGGGTCTCTATGAGTGTGGGTCTCTGTGGGTCTCTGTGGGTCTCTGTGGGTCTCTATGAGTCTATATGGGTCTCTGTGGGTCTCTATGAGTATGGGTCTCTGTGGGTCTCTGTGAGTTTGGGTCTCTGTGGGTCTCTGTGAGTCTGGGTCTCTGTGGGTCTCTATGAGTGTGGGTCTCTATGAGTGTGGGTCTCTATGAGTCTCTGTGAGTGTGGGTCTCTATGAGTGTGGGTCTCTGTGGGTCTCTATGAGTGTGGGTCTCTATGAGTGTAGGTCTCTATGAGTATGGGTCTCTGTGGGTCTCTGTGGGTCTCTGTGAGTGTGGGTCTCTGTGAGTGTGGGTCTCTGTGGGTCTCTATGAGTGTGGGTCTCTGTGGGTCTCTCTGAGTATGGGTCTCTATGAGTGTGGGTCTCTGTGGGTCTCTGTGAGTGTGGGTCTCTGTGGGTCTCTATGAGTGTGGGTCTCTATGAGTCTCTATGAGTGTGGGTCTCTGTGGGTCTCTATGAGTGTGGGTCTCTATGGGTCTCTATGAGTGTGGGTCTCTGTGGGTATCTGTGGGTCTCTGTGGGTCTCTATGAGTGTATATTGGTCTCTGTGGGTCTCTATGAGTATGGGTCTCTGTGGGTCTCTATGAGTGTGGGTCTCTGTGGGTCTCTGTGAGTGTGGGTCTCTGTGAGTGTGGGTCTCTGTGGGTCTCTATGAGTGTGGGTCTCTGTGGGTCTCTATGAGTGTGGGTCTCTGTGGGTCTCTATGAGTGTGGGTCTCTGTGGGTCTCTGTGAGTGTGGGTCTCTGTGGGTCTCTGTGAGTGTGGGTCTCTATGAGTGTGGGTCTCTGTGGGTCTCTATGAGTGTGGGTCTCTGTGGGTCTCTGTGAGTGTGGGTCTCTGTGGGTCTCTATGAGTGTGGGTCTCTGTGGGTCTCTATGAGTGTGGGTCTCTGTGGGTCTCTGTGGGTGTGGGTCTCTGTGAGTGTGGGTCTCTGTGGGTCTCTATGAGTTTGGGTCTCTGTGGGTCTCTGTGAGTGTGGGTCTCTGTGAGTGTGGGTCTCTGTGGGTCTCTGTGGGTCTCTATGAGTGTGGGTCTCTATGAGTGTAGGTCTCTGAGTATGGGTCTCTGTGGGTCTCTGTGGGTCTCTCTCTGAGTGTGGGTCTCTATGAGTGTGGGTTTATGTGGGTCTCTATGAGTGTGGGTCTCTGTGGGTCTCTGTGGGTCTCTCTGAGTGTGGGTCTCTGTGAGTGTGGGTCTCTATGAGTGTAGGTCTCTGTGGGTCTCTGTGGGTCTCTCTGAGTGTGGGTATCTATGAGTGTGGGTCTCTGTGAGTGTGGGTCTCTGTGGGTCTCTATGAGTGTGGGTCTCTGTGGGTCTCTATGAGTATGGGTCTCTGTGGGTCTCTATGAGTGTGGGTCTCTGTGGGTCTCTATGAGTGTGGGTCTCTGTGGGTCTCTATGAGTGTGGGTCTCTGTGGGTCTCTGTGAGTGTGGGTCTCTGTGGGTCTCTATGAGTGTGGGTCTCTGTGGGTCTCTATGAGTGTGGGTCTCTGTGGGTCTCTATGAGTGTGGGTCTCTGTGGGTCTCTATGAGTGTGGGTCTCTGTGGGTCTCTGTGGGTCTGAGTGTGGGTCTCTATGAGTGTGGGTCTCTGTGGGTCTATGTGGGTCTCTATGAGTCTATATGGGTCTCTGTGGGTCTCTATGAGTGTGGGTCTCTGTGAGTGTGGGTCTCTGTGAGTGTGGGTCTCTATGAGTGTGGGTCTCTATGAGTACGGGTCTCTATGAGAGTGGGTCTCTGTGAGTGTGGGTCTCTGTGAGTGTGGGTCTCTGTGAGTATGGGTCTCTATGAGTGTGGGTCTCTGTGGGTCTCTATGAGTATGGGTCTCTATGAGTGTGGGTCTCTGTGGGTCTCTATGAGTGTGGGTCTCTGTGGGTCTCTGTGAGTGTGGGTCTCTGTGGGTCTCTGTGAGTGTGGGTCTCTGTGGGTCTCTGTGAGTGTGGGTCTCTGTGGGTCTCTATGAGTGTGGGTCTCTGTGGGTCTCTATGAGTGTGGGTCTCTGTGGGTCTCTATGAGTGTGGGTCTCTGTGGGTCTCTATGAGTGTGGGTCTCTATGAGTGTAGGTCTCTGTGGGTCTGTGAGTCTCTGTGGGTCTCTATGAGTGTGGGTCTCTGTGGGTCTCTATGAGTGTGGGTCTCTATGGGTCTCTATGAGTGTGGGTCTCTGTGGGTCTCTGTGGGTCTCTATGAGTCTATATGGGTCTCTGTGGGTCTCTATGAGTATGGGTCTCTGTGGGTCTCTGTGAATTTGGGTCTCTGTGGGTCTCTGTGAGTCTGGGTCTCTGTGGGTCTCTATGAGTGTGGGTCTCTATGAGTCTCTGTGAGTGTGGGTCTCTATGAGTGTGGGTCTCTGTGGGTCTCTATGAGTGTGGGTCTCTATGAGTGTAGGTCTCTATGAGTATGGGTCTCTGTGGGTCTCTGTGGGTCTCTATGAGTGTGGGTCTCTGTGAGTGTGGGTCTCTATGAGTATGGGTCTCTGTGGGTCTCTGTGGGTCTCTGTGGGTCTCTATGAGTGTGGGTCTCTATGAGTGTAGGTCTCTATGAGTATGGGTCTCTGTGGGTCTCTGTGGGTCTCTGTGAGTGTGGGTCTCTGTGAGTGTGGGTCTCTGTGGGTCTCTATGAGTGTGGGTCTCTGTGGGTCTCTCTGAGTATGGGTCTCTATGAGTGTGGGTCTCTGTGGGTCTCTGTGAGTGTGGGTCTCTGTGGGTCTCTATGAGTGTGGGTCTCTATGAGTCTCTATGAGTGTGGGTCTCTATGGGTCTTTATGAGTGTGGGTCTCTGTGGGTCTCTGTGAGTATGGGTCTCTGTGGGTCTCTATGAGTGTGGGTCTCTATGAGTGTGGGTCTCTGTGGGTCTCTATGAGTGTGGGTCTCTGTGGGTCTCTATGAGTGTGGGTCTCTATGAGTGTGGGTCTCTGTGGGTCTCTATGAGTGTGGGTCTCTATGAGTGTGGGTCTCTATGAGTGTGGGTCTCTGTGGGTTTCTATGAGTATGGGTCTCTGTGGGTCTCTATGAGTGTGGGTCTCTGTGGGTCTCTATGAGTGTGGGTCTCTATGAGTGTGGGTCTCTGTGGGTCTCTATGAGTGTGGGTCTCTATGAGTGTGGGTCTCTGTGGGTTTCTATGAGTATGGGTCTCTGTGGGTCTCTATGAGTGTGGGTCTCTATGAGTGTGGGTCTCTGTGGGTCTCTATGAGTGTGGGTCTCTGTGGGTCTCTATGAGTGTGGGTCTCTATGAGTGTGGGTCTCTGTGGGTCTCTATGAGTGTGGGTCTCTGTGGGTCTCTATGAGGTGTGTGTCTCTATGAGTGTGGGTCTCTGTGGGTTTCTATGAGTATGGGTCTCTGTGGGTCTCTATGAGTGTGGGTCTCTATGAGTGTGGGTCTCTGTGGGTCTCTATGAGTGTGGGTCTCTGTGGGTCTCTATGAGTGTGGGTCTCTATGAGTGTGGGTCTCTGTGGGTCTCTATGAGTGTGGGTCTCTGTGGGTCTCTATGAGTGTGTGTCTCTATGAGTGTGGGTCTCTGTGGGTTTCTATGAGTATGGGTCTCTGTGGGTCTCTATGAGTGTGGGTCTCTATGAGTGTGGGTCTCTGTGGGTCTCTATGAGTGTGGGTCTCTGTGGGTCTCTATGAGTGTGGGTCTCTATGAGTGTGGGTCTCTGTGGGTCTCTATGAGTGTGGGTCTCTGTGGGTCTCTATGAGTGTGGGTCTCTATGAGTGTGGGTCTCTGTGGGTCTCTATGAGTGTGGGTCTCTGTGGGTCTCTGTGGGTCTCTGTGAGTGTGGGTCTCTGTGGGTCTCTATGAGTGTGGGTCTCTGTGGGTCTCTATGAGTGTGGGTCTCTATGAGTGTGGGTCTCTGTGGGTTTCTATGAGTATGGGTCTCTGTGGGTCTCTATGAGTGTGTGTCTCTATGAGTGTGGGTCTCTGTGGGTTTCTATGAGTATGGGTCTCTGTGGGTCTCTATGAGTGTGGGTCTCTATGAGTGTGGGTCTCTGTGGGTTTCTATGAGTATGGGTCTCTGTGGGTCTCTATGAGTGTGTGTCTCTATGAGTGTGGGTCTCTGTGGGTCTCTATGAGTGTGGGTCTCTGTGGGTCTCTGTGGGTCTCTGTGAGTGTGGGTCTCTGTGGGTCTCTATGAGTGTGGGTCTCTGTGGGTCTCTATGAGTGTGTGTCTCTATGAGTGTGGGTCTCTGTGGGTTTCTATGAGTATGGGTCTCTGTGGGTCTCTATGAGTGTGTGTCTCTATGAGTGTGGGTCTCTGTGGGTTTCTATGAGTATGGGTCTCTGTGGGTCTCTATGAGTGTGGGTCTCTATGAGTGTGGGTCTCTGTGGGTTTCTATGAGTATGGGTCTCTGTGGGTCTCTATAAGTGTGGGTCTCTATGAGTGTGGGTCTCTGTGGGTCTCTATGAGTGTGGGTCTCTGTGGGTCTCTATGAGTGTGGGTCTCTATGAGTGTGGGTCTCTGTGGGTCTCTATGAGTCTCTGCAGCTGCTACTGCTGCAGCTGCAACTTGCTGCTGCAGGCTCTATCCACTGCTGCTGCTGCAGCTGCTACTGCTGCTGCTACCTGCTGCTACTGCTGCTACTACTGCTACTATTACTACTGCTGCTACTGCTACTACTGCTGCTGCTAC
>NW_026891663.1:0-54775 GCF_015708825.2 Lethenteron reissneri
TCCCGTCCGAAATCCCGTCCGAAATCCCTCCGAAATCCCGTCCGAAATCCTGTCGAAATCCCGACTAAATCCCGTACAAAATCGAATTCCCGTACGAAATCCCGACGAAATCCCGTACGATCGAAATCCGTCCGAAATCCCATCCGAAATCCCGTCCGAAATCCCGTCCGAAATCCCCCGAGATCCCGTCCGAATTCCCGTCCGAAATCCTGTACGAAATCCCGTACAAATCCTGTACAAAATCCTGTCCGAAATCCCGTACGAAATCTAAATCCCGTAAAAAATCCCGTACGAAATCGAAATCCCGTACGAAATCGAATCCCGTACGAAATCTTGTACGAAATCCCGTCCGAAATCCCGTCTGAAATCTCGTCCAAAATCCCGTCCGAAATCACGTCCGAAATCCCGTCCGAAATCCCGTCCGAATCCCGTCCTAAATCCCGTACGAAATCCCGTCCGAAATCCCGTCCGAAATCCCGTCCGAAATCCCGTCTGAATTCCCGTACAAAATCGAAATCCCGTACGAAATCCCGTACAGAAATCCCGTACGAAATCTAAATCCCGTCCGAAATCTAAATCACGTCCGAAAATCCCGTCCAAAACCAGTCCGAAATCCCTTCCGAAATCGCGTCCGAAATCCCGTCCGAAATCCCGTCCGAAAATCCCGTCCGAAATCCCGTACAAAATCGAAATCCCGTACAAAATCCCGTACAAAATCGAATCCCGTACGAAATCCCGTACGAAATCTAAATCCCGTACGAAATCCCATACGAAATCCCGTCCGAAATCTAAATCCCGTCCGAAATCTAAATCCCGTCCGAAATCCCCGTCCAAAACCAGTCCGAAATCCCTTCCGAAATCCCGTACGAAATCCTGTACGAAATCCAGTCCGAAATCCTGTACAAAATCGTAATCCCGTACGAAATCCCGTACGAAATCGAAATCCCGTACGAAATCAAAATCCCTTCCGAAATCCTGTACGAAATCCCGTCCGAAATCCCGTCCGAAATCCCGAATCCGAATCGGTCCGAAATCCGTCCGAAATCCCGTCCGAAATCCCGTACAAATCGAAAATCCCGTACGAAATCCCGTCCGAAATCTAAATCCCGTCCGATATCTAAATCCCGTCCGAAATCCCGTCCGAAAACCGTCCGAAAACCCGTACGAAATCCCTTACGAAATCCCTCACGAAATCCTTACGAAATCCAGTCCGAAATCCCGTACAAAATCTAAATCCCGTAAGAAATCCCGTACAAAATCCCGTACGAAATCGAAATCCCATCCGAAATCCTGTCCGAAATCCCGTCCGAATCCCGTCCGAAATCCCGTACGAAATCCGTACGAAATCCCGTAACGAATCCAGTCCGAATCCTGTACAAATCGTAATTCCCGTACGAAATCCCGTACGAAATCGAATCCCGTACGAAATCCCGTACGAAATCCCGTACGAAATCCTGTACGAAATCCAGTCCGAAATCCAGTACAAAATCGAAATCCTGTACGAAATCCCGTACGAAATCCCGTACGAAATCGAAATCCCGTACGAAATCCTGTACGAAATCTAAATCCCGTAAGAAATCCCGTCCGAAATCCCGTCCGAGATCCAGTCCGAAATTGCATCTGAAATCTCGTCCAAAATGCCGTCCGAAATCCCGTCCGAAATCCCGTCCGAAATCCCGTCCGAAATCCCGTCCGAAATCCCGTCTAAAATCCCGTACAAAATCGAATTCCCGTACGAAATCCCGTACGAAATCCCATACGAAATCGAAATCCCGTCCGAAATCCTATCCAAAATCCCGTCCGAAATCCCGTCCGAAATCCCGCCCGAGATCCCGTCCGAATTCCCGTCCGAAATCCTGTACGAAATCCCGTACAAAATCCTGTACGAAATCCTGTCCGAAATCCCGTACGAAATCTAAATCCCGTACAAAATCCCGTACGAAATCGAAATCCCGTACGAAATCGAAATCCCGTACGAAATCCCGTCCGAAATCCCGTCCGAAATCCCGTCCGAAATCGCGTCCGAAATCCCGTACAAAATCCTGTACGAAATCCTGTCCGAAATCCCGTACGAAATCTAAATCCCGTACAAAATCCCGTACGAAATCGAAATCCCGTACAAAATCGAAATCCCGTACGAAATCCCGTACGAAATCGAAATCCCGTCCGAAATCCCGTACGAAATCGAAATCCCGTACGAAATCGAAATCCCATCCGAATCCTGTCCGAAATCCCGTCCGAAATCCCGTCCGAAATCCCGTCCGAAATCCCGTACGAAATCCCGTATGAAATCGAAATCCCATACGAAATCCCGTCCGAAATCTAAATCCTGTCCGAAATCTAAATCCCGTCCGAAATCCCGTCCAAAAACCAGTCCGAAATCCCTTCCGAATTCCCGTACGAAATCCTGTACGAAATCCAGTCCGAAATACTGTACAAAATCGAAATCCCGTACGAAATCGAAATCCCGTACGAAATCGAAATCCTGTACGAAATCCCGTACGAAATCCCGTCCGAAATCCCGTCCGAAATCGCGTCCGAAATCTCGTCCGAAATCCCGTCCGAAATCCCGTACAAAATCGAAATCCGGTACGAAATCCCGTACGAAATCGAAATCCCGTACGAAATCCCGTACAAAATCGAAATCCTGTACGAAATCCAGTCCGAATTCCCGTACAAAATCGAAATCCTGTACGAAATCCAGTCCGAAATCCCGTACAAAATCGAAATCCTATACGAAATCCCGTACGAAATCGAAATCCCGTACGAAATCCCGTAGGAAATCGAAATCCCGTCCGAAATCCCATACGAAATTCCGTCCGAAATCCCATCCGAAATCCTGTCCGAAATCCCGTCCGAAATCCCGTCCGAAATCCCGTACGAAATCCCGTACGAAATCCCGTACGAAATCCTGTACGAAATCCAGTCCGAAATCCCGTACAAAATCGAAATCCTATACGAAATCCCGTACGAAATCGAAATCCCGTACGAAATCCCGTAGGAAATCGAAATCCCGTCCGAAATCCCATACGAAATTCCATCCGAAATCCCATCCGAAATCCTGTCCGAAATCCCGTCCGAAATCCCGTCCGAAATCCCGTACGAAATCCTGTACGAAATCCCGTACGAAATCCTGTACGAAATCCAGTCCGAAATCCCGTACAAAATCGAAATCCTGTACGAAATCCCGTACGAAATCGAAATCCCGTACGAAATCCCGTACAAAATCCCGTCCGAAATCCCGTCTGAAATCTCGATCAAAATCCCGTCCGAAATCACGTCCGAAATCCCGTCCAAAATCCCGTCCGAAATCCCGTACGAAATCCCGTCCGAAATCCCGTCCGAAATCCCGTCCGAAATCCCGTCCGAGATCCAGTCCGAAATCGCGTCTGAAATTTCGTCCAAAATCCCGTCCGAAATCCCGTCTGAAATCTCGATCAAAATCCCGTCCGAAATCCCGTCCGAAATCCCGTCCGAAATCCCGTCCGAAATCCCGTACGAAACCCCGTCCGAATTCCCGTCCGAAATCCCGTCCGAAATCCCGTCCGAAATCCCGTCTGAAATCCCGTACAAAATCGAATTCCCGTACGAAATCCCGTACGAAATCCTGTACGAAATCGAAATCCCGTCCGAAATCCCATCCGAAATCCCGTCCGAAATCCCGTCCGAAATCCCGCCCGAGATCCCGTCCGAATTCCCGTCCGAAATCCTGTACGAAATCCCGTACAAAATCCTGTACGAAATCCTGTCCGAAATCCCGTACGAAATCTACAATCCCGTACGAAATCCCGTACGAAATCGAAATCCCGTACGAAATCGAAATCCCGTACGAAATCCCGTACGAAATCCCGTCCGAAATCCCGTCTGAAATCTCGTCCAAAATCCCGTCCGAAATCACGTCCGAAATCCCGTCCGAAATCCCGTCCGAAATCCCGTCCGAAATCCCGTACGAAATCCCGTCCGAAATCCCGTCCGAAATCCCGTCCGAAATCCCGTCTGAATTCCCGTACAAAATCGAAATCCCGTACGAAATCCCGTACGAAATCCCGTACGAAATCTAAATCCCGTCCGAAATCTAAATCACGTCCGAAATCCCGTCCAAAAACCAGTCCGAAATCCCTTCCGAAATCCCGAACGAAATCCCGTACGAAATCCAGTCCGAAATCCTGTACAAAATCAAAATCCCGTACGAAATCCCGTACGAAATCGAAATCCCGTACGAAATCGAAATCCTGTACGAAATCCCGTACGAAATCCCGTCCGAAATCCCGTCTGAAATCACGTCCGAAATCACGTCCGAAATCCCGTCCAAAATCCCGTCCGAAATCCCATACAAAATCGAAATCCTGTACGAAATCCCGTACAAAATCGAAATCCCGTACGAAATCAAAATCCCGTACGAAATCCTGTACGAAATCCCGTACGAAATCCCGTCCGAAATCCCGTCCGAAATCGCGTCCGAAATCCCGTCCGAAATCCCGTCCGAAATCCCGTCCGAAATCCCGTACAAAATCGAAATCCCGTACGAAATCCCGTACAAAATCGAAATCCCGTACGAAATCCCGTACGAAATCGAAATCCCGTACGAAATCCCATACGAAATCCCGTCCGAAATCTAAATCCCGTCCGAAATCTAAATCCCGTCCGAAATCCCGTCCAAAAACCAGTCCGAAATCCCTTCCGAAATCCCGTACGAAATCCTGTACGAAATCCAGTCCGAAATCCTGTACAAAATCGTAATCCCGTACGAAATCCCGTACGAAATCGAAATCCCGTACGAAATCGAAATCCCGTACGAAATCCTGTACGAAATCCCGTACGAAATCCCGTCCGAAATCCCGTCCGAAATCGCGTCCGAAATCCCGTCCGAAATCCCGTCCGAAATCCCGTACAAAATCGAAATCCCGTACGAAATCCCGTCCGAAATCTAAATCCCGTCCGATATCTAAATCCCGTCCGAAATCCCGTCCGAAAACCCGTCCGAAAACCCGTACGAAATCCCTTACGAAATCCCTCACGAAATCCTGTACGAAATCCAGTCCGAAATCCCGTACAAAATCTAAATCCCGTAAGAAATCCCGTACAAAATCCCGTACGAAATCGAAATCCCATCCGAAATCCTGTCCGAAATCCCGTCCGAAATCCCGTCCGAAATCCCGTACGAAATCCCGTACGAAATCCCGTACGAAATCCTGTACGAAATCCAGTCCGAAATCCAGTACAAAATCGAAATCCTGTACGAAATCCCGTACGAAATCCCGTACGAAATCGAAATCCCGTACCAAATCCTGTACGAAATCGAAATCCCGTCCGAAATCCCGTCCGAAATCTAAATCCCGTCCGAAATCCCGTCCAAAAACCAGTCCGAAATCCCTTCCGAAATCCCGTACGAAATCCTGTACGAAATCCAGTCCGAAATCCTGTACAAAATCGTAATCCCGTACGAAATCCCGTACGAAATCGAAATCCCGTACGAAATCGAAATCCCGTACGAAATCCTGTACGAAATCCCGTACGAAATCCCGTCCGAAATCCCGTCCGAAATCGCGTCCGAAATCCCGTCCGAAATCCCGTCCGAAATCCCGTACAAAATCGAAATCCCGTACGAAATCCCGTCCGAAATCTAAATCCCGTCCGATATCTAAATCCCGTCCGAAATCCCGTCCGAAAACCCGTCCGAAAACCCGTACGAAATCCCTTACGAAATCCCTCACGAAATCCTGTACGAAATCCAGTCCGAAATCCCGTACAAAATCTAAATCCCGTAAGAAATCCCGTACAAAATCCCGTACGAAATCGAAATCCCATCCGAAATCCTGTCCGAAATCCCGTCCGAAATCCCGTCCGAAATCCCGTACGAAATCCCGTACGAAATCCCGTACGAAATCCTGTACGAAATCCAGTCCGAAATCCAGTACAAAATCGAAATCCTGTACGAAATCCCGTACGAAATCCCGTACGAAATCGAAATCCCGTACCAAATCCTGTACGAAATCGAAATCCCGTCCGAAATCCCGTCCGAAATCCTGTCCGAGATCCAGTCCGAAATCGCGTCTGAAATCTCGTCCAAAATCCCGTCCGAAATCCCGTCCGAAAACCCGTCCGAAATCCCGTCCGAAATCCCGTCCGAAATCCCGTCCGAAATCCCGTCCGAAATCCTGTCCGAAATCCCGTCTAAAATCCCGTACAAAATCGAATTCCCGTACGAAATCCCGTACGAAATCCCGTACGAAATCGAAATCCCGTCCAAAAACCAGTCCGAAATCCCTTCCGAAATCCCGAACGAAATCCCGTACGAAATCCAGTCCGAAATCCTGTACAAAATCAAAATCCCGTACGAAATCCCGTACGAAATCGAAATCCCGTACGAAATCGAAATCCTGTACGAAATCCCGTACGAAATCCCGTCCGAAATCCCGTCTGAAATCACGTCCGAAATCACGTCCGAAATCCCGTCCAAAATCCCGTCCGAAATCCCATACAAAATCGAAATCCTGTACGAAATCCCGTACAAAATCGAAATCCCGTACGAAATCAAAATCCCGTACGAAATCCTGTACGAAATCCCGTACGAAATCCCGTCCGAATCCCGTCCGAAATCGCGTCCGAAATCCCGTCCGAAATCCCGTCCGAAATCCCGTCCGAAATCCCGTACAAAATCGAAATCCCGTACGAAATCCCGTACAAAATCGAAATCCCGTACGAAATCCCGTACGAAATCGAAATCCCGTACGAAATCCCATACGAAATCCCGTCCGAAATCTAAATCCCGTCCGAAATCTAAATCCCGTCCGAAATCCCGTCCAAAAACCAGTCCGAAATCCCTTCCGAAATCCCGTACGAAATCCTGTACGAAATCCAGTCCGAAATCCTGTACAAAATCGTAATCCCGTACGAAATCCCGTACGAAATCGAAATCCCGTACGAAATCGAAATCCCGTACGAAATCCTGTACGAAATCCCGTACGAAATCCCGTCCGAAATCCCGTCCGAAATCGCGTCCGAAATCCCGTCCGAAATCCCGTCCGAAATCCCGTACAAAATCGAAATCCCGTACGAAATCCCGTCCGAAATCTAAATCCCGTCCGATATCTAAATCCCGTCCGAAATCCCGTCCGAAAACCCGTCCGAAAACCCGTACGAAATCCCTTACGAAATCCCTCACGAAATCCTGTACGAAATCCAGTCCGAAATCCCGTACAAAATCTAAATCCCGTAAGAAATCCCGTACAAAATCCCGTACGAAATCGAAATCCCATCCGAAATCCTGTCCGAAATCCCGTCCGAAATCCCGTCCGAAATCCCGTACGAAATCCCGTACGAAATCCCGTACGAAATCCTGTACGAAATCCAGTCCGAAATCCAGTACAAAATCGAAATCCTGTACGAAATCCCGTACGAAATCCCGTACGAAATCGAAATCCCGTACCAAATCCTGTACGAAATCGAAATCCCGTCCGAAATCCCGTCCGAAATCCTGTCCGAGATCCAGTCCGAAATCGCGTCTGAAATCTCGTCCAAAATCCCGTCCGAAATCCCGTCCGAAAACCCGTCCGAAATCCCGTCCGAAATCCCGTCCGAAATCCCGTCCGAAATCCCGTCCGAAATCCTGTCCGAAATCCCGTCTAAAATCCCGTACAAAATCGAATTCCCGTACGAAATCCCGTACGAAATCCCGTACGAAATCGAAATCCCGTCCGAAATCCCATCCGAAATCCTGTCCGAAATCCCGTCCGAAATCCCGCCCGAGATCCCGTCCGAATTCCCGTCCGAAATCCTGTACGAAATCCCGTACAAAATCCTGTACAAAATCCTGTCCGAAATCCCGTACGAAATCTAAATCCCGTACAAAATTCCGTACGAAATCTAAATCCCGTACGAAATCGAAATCCCGTACGAAATCCCGTACGAAATCCCGTCCGAAATCCCGTCTGAAATCTCGTCCAAAATCCCGTCCGAAATCACATCCGAAATCCCGTCCGAAATCCCGTCCGAAATCCCGTCCGAAATCCCGTACGAAATCCCGTCCGAAATCCCGTCCGAAATCCCGTCCGAAATCCCGTCTGAATTCCCGTACAAAATCGAAATCCCGTACGAAATCCCGTACGAAATCCCGTACGAAATCTAAATCCCGTCCGAAATCTAAATCACGTCCGAAATCCCGTCCAAAAACCAGTCCGAAATCCCTTCCGAAATCCCGAACGAAATCCCGTACGAAATCCAGTCCGAAATCCTGTACAAAATCGAAATCCCGTACGAAATCCCGTACGAAATCGAAATCCCGTACGAAATCGAAATCCCGTACGAAATCCCGTACGAAATCCCGTCCGAAATCCCGTCCGAAATCACGTCCGAAATCACGTCCGAAATCCCGTCCAAAATCCCGTCCGAAATCCCGTACAAAATCGAAATCCTGTACGAAATCCCGTACGAAATCGAAATCCCGTACGAAATCAAAATCCCGTACGAAATCCTGTACGAAATCCCGTACGAAATCCCGTCCGAAATCCCGTCCGAAATCGCGTCCGAAATCCCGTCCGAAATCCCGTCCGAAATCCCGTCCGAAATCCCGTACAAAATCGAAATCCCGTACGAAATCCCGTACAAAATCGAAATCCCGTACGAAATCCCGTACGAAATCGAAATCCCGTACGAAATCCCATACGAAATCCCGTCCGAAATCTAAATCCCGTCCGAAATCTAAATCCCGTCCGAAATCCGGTCCAAAAACCAGTCCGAAATCCCTTCCGAAATCCCGTACGAAATCCTGTACGAAATCCAGTCCGAAATCCTGTACAAAATCGTAATCCCGTACGAAATCCCGTACGAAATCGAAATCCCGTACGAAATCGAAATCCGGTACGAAATCCTGTACGAAATCCCGTACGAAATCCCGTCCGAAATCCCGTCCGAAATCGCGTCCGAAATCCCGTCCGAAATCCCGTCCGAAATCCCGTACAAAATCGAAATCCCGTACGAAATCCCGTCCGAAATCTAAATCCCGTCCGATATCTAAATCCCGTCCGAAATCCCGTCCGAAAACCCGTCCGAAAACCCGTACGAAATCCCTTACGAAATCCCTCACGAAATCCTGTACGAAATCCAGTCCGAAATCCCGTACAAAATCTAAATCCCGTAAGAAATCCCGTACAAAATCCCGTACGAAATCGAAATCCCATCCGAAATCCTGTCCGAAATCCCGTCCGAAATCCCGTCCGAAATCCCGTACGAAATCCCGTACGAAATCCCGTACGAAATCCTGTACGAAATCCAGTCCGAAATCCAGTACAAAATCGAAATCCTGTAGGAAATCCCGTACGAAATCCCGTACGAAATCGAAATCCCGTACGAAATCCTGTACGAAATCGAAATCCCGTCCGAAATCCCGTCCGAAATCCTGTCCGAGATCCAGTCCGAAATCGCGTCTGAAATCTCGTCCAAAATCCCGTCCGAAATCCCGTCCGAAATCCCGTCCGAAATCCCGTCCGAAATCCCGTCCGAAATCCCGTCCGAAATCCCGTCCGAAATCCTGTCCGAAATCCCGTCTAAAATCCCGTACAAAATCGAATTCTCGTACGAAATCCCGTACGAAATCCCGTACGAAATCGAAATCCCGTCCGAAATCCCATCCGAAATCCCGTCCGAAATCCCGTCCGAAATCCCGCCCGAGATCCCGTCCGAATTCCCGTCCGAAATCCTGTACGAAATCCCGTACAAAATCCTGTACAAAATCCTGTCCGAAATCCCGTACGAAATCTAAATCCCGTACAAAATCCCGTACGAAATCGAAATCCCGTACGAAATCGAAATCCCATACGAAATCCCGTCCGAAATCCCGTCCGAAATCGCGTCCGAAATCCCGTACGAAATCTTGTCCGAAATCCCGTCCGAAATCCCGTACAAAATCGAAATCCCGTACGAAATCCCGTACGAAATCGAAATCCCGTCCGAAATCCCGTACGAAATCGAAATCCCGTACGAAATCCCGTATGAAATCGAAATCCCATCCGAAATCCTGTCCGAAATCCCGTCCGAAATCCCGTCCGAAATCCCGTACGAAATCCCGTATGAAATCGAAATCCCATACGAAATCCCGTCCGAAATCTAAATCCTGTCCGAAATCTAAATCCCGTCCGAAATCCCGTCCAAAAACCAGTCCGAAATCCCTTCCGAATTCCCGTACGAAATCCTGTACGAAATCCAGTCCGAAATAGTGTACAAAATCGAAATCCCGTACGAAATCGAAATCCCGTACGAAATCGAAATCCCGTCCGAAATCCCGTCCGAAATCGCGTCCGAAATCTCGTCCGAAATCCCGTCCGAAATCCCGTCCGAAATCCCGTACAAAATCGAAATCCTGTACGAAATCCCGTACGAAATCGAAATCCCGTACGAAATCCCTTACAAAATCGAAATCCTGTACGAAATCCAGTCCGAAATCCCGTACAAAATCGAAATCCTGTACGAAATCCCGTCCGAAATCCCGTACAAAATCGAAATCCCGTACAACATCCCGTACGAAATCGAAATCCCGTACGAAATCCCGTAGGAAATCGAAATCCCGTCCGAAATCCAATACGAAATTCCGTCCGAAATCCCATCCGAAATCCTGTCCGAAATCCCGTCCGAAATCCCGTCTGAAATCCCGTACGAAATCCCGTACGAAATCCCGTCCGAAATCCCGTCTGAAATCGCGTCCGAAATCTCGTCCGAAATCCCGTCCGAAATCCCGTACGAAATCCCATACGAAATCGAAATCCCGTACGAAATCCAGTCCGAAATCCCGTACAAAATCGAAATCCTGTACGAAATCCCGTCCGAAATCCCGTCCGAAATCCCGTACGAAATCCCATACGAAATCGAAATCCCGTACGAAATCCCGTACAAAATCGAAATCCTGTACGAAATCCAGTCCGAAATCCCGTACAAAATCGAAATCCTGTACGAAATCCCGTACGAAATCCCGTCCGAAATCCCGTCCAAAATCGCGTCCGAAATCCCGTCCGAAATCCCGTCCGAAATCCCGTACAAAATCGAAATCCCGTACGAAATCCCGTCCGAAATCTAAATCCCGTCCGATATCTAAATCCCGTCCGAAATCCCGTCCGAAAACCCGTCCGAAAACCCGTACGAAATCCCTTACGAAATCCCTCACGAAATCCTGTACGAAATCCAGTCCGAAATCCCGTACAAAATCTAAATCCCGTAAGAAATCCCGTACAAAATCCCGTACGAAATCGAAATCCCATCCGAAATCCTGTCCGAAATCCCGTCCGAAATCCCGTCCGAAATCCCGTACGAAATCCCGTACGAAATCCCGTACGAAATCCTGTACGAAATCCAGTCCGAAATCCAGTACAAAATCGAAATCCTGTACGAAATCCCGTACGAAATCCCGTACGAAATCGAAATCCCGTACGAAATCCTGTACGAAATCGAAATCCCGTCCGAAATCCCGTCTGAAATCCTGTCCGAGATCCAGTCCGAAATCGCGTCTGAAATCTCGTCCAAAATCCCGTCCGAAATCCCGTCCGAAATCCCGTCCGAAATCCCGTCCGAAATCCCGTCCGAAATCCCGTCCGAAATCCCGTCCGAAATCCCGTCCGAAATCCTGTCCGAAATCCCGTCTAAAATCCCGTACAAAATCGAATTCCCGTACGAAATCCCGTACGAAATCCCGTACGAAATCGAAATCCCGTCCGAAATCCCATCCGAAATCCCGTCCGAAATCCCGTCCGAAATCCTGCCCGAGATCCCGTCCGAATTCCCGTCCGAAATCCTGTACGAAATCCCGTACAAAATCCTGTACAAAATCCTGTCCGAAATCCCGTACGAAATCTAAATCCCGTACAAAATCCCGTACGAAATCGAAATCCCGTACGAAATCGAAATCCCATACGAAATCCCGTCCGAAATCCCGTCCGAAATCGCGTCCGAAATCCCGTACGAAATCTTGTCCGAAATCCCGTCCGAAATCCCGTACAAAATCGAAATCCCGTACGAAATCCCGTACGAAATCGAAATCCCGTCCGAAATCCCGTACGAAATCGAAATCCCGTACGAAATCCCGTATGAAATCGAAATCCCATCCGAAATCCTGTCCGAAATCCAGTCCGAAATCCCGTCCGAAATCCCGTACGAAATCCCGTATGAAATCGAAATCCCATACGAAATCCCGTCCGAAATCTAAATCCTGTCCGAAATCTAAATCCCGTCCGAAATCCCGTCCAAAAACCAGTCCGAAATCCCTTCCGAATTCCCGTACGAAATCCTGTTCGAAATCCAGTCCGAAATACTGTACAAAATCGAAATCCCGTACGAAATCGAAATCCCGTACGAAATCGAAATCCCGTCCGAAATCCCGTCCGAAATCGCGTCCGAAATCTCGTCCGAAATCCCGTCCAAAATCCCGTCCGAAATCCCGTACAAAATCGAAATCCTGTACGAAATCCCGTACGAAATCGAAATCCCGTACGAAATCCCGTACAAAATCGAAATCCTGTACGAAATCCAGTCCGAAATCCCGTACAAAATCGAAATCCTGTACGAAATCCCGTCCGAAATCCCGTACAAAATCGAAATCCCGTACAACATCCCGTACGAAATCGAAATCCCGTACGAAATCCCGTAGGAAATTGAAATCCCGTCCGAAATCCAATACGAAATTCCGTCCGAAATCCCATCCGAAATCCTGTCCGAAATCCCGTCCGAAATCCCGTCTGAAATCCCGTACGAAATCCCGTACGAAATCCCGTACGAAATCCTGTACGAAATCCAGTCCGAAATACTGTACAAAATCGAAATCCCGTACGAAATCGAAATCTCGTACGAAATCGAAATCCCGTACGAAATCCCGTACGAAATCTTGTCCGAAATCCCGTCCGAAATCGCGTCCGAAATCTCGTCCGAAATCCCGTCCGAAATCCCGTACGAAATCCCATACGAAATCGAAATCCCGTACGAAATCCCGTACAAAATCGAAATCCTGTACGAAATCCAGTCCGAAATCCCGTACAAAATCGAAATCCTGTACGAAATCCCGTCCGAAATCCCGTACAAAATCGAAATCCCGTACAACATCCCGTACGAAATCAAAATCCCGTACGAAATCCCGTAGGAAATCGAAATCCCGTCCGAAATCCCATACGAAATCCCGTCCGAAATCCCATCCGAAATCCTGTCCGAAATCCCGTCCGAAATCCCGTCCGAAATCCCGTACGAAATCCCGTACGAAATCCCGTACGAAATCCTGTACGAAATCCAGTCCGAAATCCCGTACAAAATCGAAATCCTATACGAAATCCCGTACGAAATCGAAATCCCGTACGAAATCCCGTAGGAAATCGAAATCCCGTCCGAAATCCCATACGAAATTCCGTCCGAAATCCCATCCGAAATCCTGTCCGAAATCCCGTCCGAAATCCCGTCCGAAATCCCGTACGAAATCCCGTACGAAATCCCGTACGAAATCCTGTACGAAATCCAGTCCGAAATCCCGTACAAAATCGAAATCCTGTACGAAATCCCGTACGACATCCCGTACGAAATCGAAATCCCTTACGAAATCCCATACGAAATCCCGTCCGAAATCTAAATCCCGTCCGAAATCTAAATCCCGTCCGAAATCCCGTCCAAAAACCAGTCCGAAATCCCTTCCGAAATCCCGTACGAAATCCTGTACGAAATCCAGTCCGAAATCCTGTACAAAATCGTAATCCCGTACGAAATCCCGTACGAAATCGAAATCCCGTACGAAATCGAAATCCTGTACGAAATCCTGTACGAAATCCCGTACGAAATCGTAATCCCGTACGAAATCCCATACGAAATCGAAATCCCGTACGAAATCGAAATCCCGTACAACATCCCGTACGAAATCGAAATCCCGTACGAAATCCCATACGAAATCCCGTCCGAAATCTAAATCCCGTCCGAAATCCCGTCCAAAAACCAGTCCGAAATCCCTTCCGAAATCCCGTACGAAATCCTGTACGAAATCCAGTCGGAAATCCTGTACAAAATCGTAATCCCGTACGAAATCCCATACGAAATCGAAATCCCGTACGAAATCGAAATCCTGTACGAAATCCTGTACGAAATCCCGTACGAAATCCCGTCCGAAATCCCATCCGAAATCGCGTCCAAAATCCCGTCCGAAATCCCGTCCGAAATCCCGTCCGAAATCCCGTACAAAATCGAAATCCCGTACGAAATCCCGTCCGAAATCTAAATCCCGTCCGATATCTAAATCCCGTCCGAAATCCCGTCCGAAAACCCGTCCGAAAACCCGTACGAAATCCCTTACGAAATCCCTCACGAAATCCTGTACGAAATCCAGTCCGAAATCCCATACAAAATCTAAATCCCGTAAGAAATCCCGTACAAAATCCCGTACGAAATCGAAATCCCATCCGAAATCCTGTCCGAAATCCCGTCCGAAATCCCGTCCGAAATCCCGTACGAAATCCCGTACGAAATCCTGTACGAAATCCAGTCCGAAATCCAGTACAAAATCGAAATCCTGTACGAAATCCCGTACGAAATCCCGTACGAAATCGAAATCCCGTACGAAATCCTGTACGAAATCGAAATCCCGTCCGAAATCCCATCCGAAATCCCGTCCGAGATCCAGTCCGAAATCGCGTCTGAAATCTCGTCCAAAATCCCGTCCGAAATCCCGTCCGAAATCCCATCCGAAATCCCGTCCGAAATCCCGTCCGAAATCCCGTCCGAAATCCCGTCCGAAATCCCGTCTGAAATCCCGTACAAAATCGAATTCCCGTACGAAATCCCGTACGAAATCCCGTACGAAATCGAAATCCCGTCCGAAATCCCATCCGAAATCCCGTCCGAAATCCCGTCCGAAATCCCGCCCGAGATCCCGTCCGAAATCCCGTCCGAAATCCCACCCGAGATCCCGTCCGAATTCCCGTCCGAAATCCTGTACGAAATCCTGTACAAAATCCTGTACAAAATCCTGTCCGAAATCCCGTACGAAATCTAAATCCCGTACAAAATCCCGTACGAAATCGAAATCCCGTACGAAATCGAAATCCCGTACGAAATCCCGTACGAAATCCCGTCTGAAATCCCGTCCGAAATCGCGTCCAAAATCCCGTACAAAATCTTGTCCGAAATCCTGTCCGAAATCCCGTACAAAATCGAAATCCCGTACGAAATCCCGTACGAAATCGAAATCCCGTCCGAAATCCCGTACGAAATAGAAATCCCGTACGAAATCCCGTACAAAATCGAAATCCCATCCGAAATCCTGTCCGAAATCCCGTCCGAAATCCCGTATGAAATCGAAATCCCATACGAAATCCCGTCCGAAATCTAAATCCCGTCCAAAATCTAAATCCCGTCCGAAATCCCGTCCAAAAACCAGTCCGAAATCCCTTCCGAATTCCCGTACGAAATCCTGTACGAAATCCAGTCCGAAATACTGTACAAAATCGAAATCCCGTACGAAATCGAAATCCCGTACGAAATCGAAATCCCGTACGAAATCCCGTACTAAATCCCGTCCAAAATCCCGTCCGAAATCGCGTCCGAAATCTCGTCCGAAATCCCGTCCGAAATCCCGTCCGAAATCCCGTACAAAATCGAAATCCCGTACGAAATCCCGTACGAAATCGAAATCCCGTACGAAATCCCGTACAAAATCGAAATCCTGTACGAAATCCAGTCCGAAATCCCGTACAAAATCGAAATCCTGTACGAAATCCCGTCCGAAATCCCGTACAAAATCGAAATCCCGTACAACATCCCATACAAAATCGAAATCCCGTACGAAATCCCGTAGGAAATCGAAATCCCGTACGAAATCCCGTACGAAATCGAAATCCCGTACGAAATCCCGTACAAAATCGAAATCCTGTACGAAATCCAGTCCGAAATCCCGTACAAAATCGAAATCCTGTACGAAATCCCGTCCGAAATCCCGTACAAAATCGAAATCCCGTACAACATCCCGTAAAAAATCGAAATCCCGTACGAAATCCCGTAGGAAATCGAAATCCCGTCCGAAATCCAATACGAAATTCCATCCGAAATCCCGTACGAAATCCTGTACGAAATCCAGTCCGAAATCCCGTACAAAATCGAAATCCTATACGATATCCCGTACGAAATCCCGTACGAAATCGAAATCCCGTACGAAATCCTGGGTACCGGGGGCGGAGGACACCGCTGCAGTTGTGGAGCCCGAGACGGCTGAAGAAGGCATCGAGCAGCCGGGGCCGGATGCATCCTTACCGCAGCATCGGGATGGAGGGGAGCCGTCAACAGAAGGACTGAGGCTGGCTCACGCGAGGCTGGCGGAGCTGCTGTACGCTGCTGCCGCCACGCTGGAACAGATCACACGGCTGGGGGCTGGTGGACCGCCACGGGGCGACGACAGCCGACGACCTGCCATTTCGACGGGGCCCGACTTCGAATCTCCCGCCATCGCCACAGCAGCTGCTGAGAGCGTGGCCGGCCTGAACCTCGGGTCCGACGTCGGCCGTACAATGGCTGCCGCGTCATCACCGGCGGACAGAGCATCACCACTGGTGCGACCGGCGATGCCATCCGTCGTTCGCGCCGAAGCCCAGCCGAGTGACGGGGACAACGGTGAGCGAGCTTCCACGGCGGCCGCTGCGCTGCACCAACGGCTACCTCCACTCAAGGAGTTTGTGGGCGAGGATGGCGACTGGGGCGGCTTCCAGCGGCGCTTCCTCGCACACCAGGAAATGGCGCAGTGGACAGATGCCGAGGCTCTCCGCGCGCTGCCGGCGCTCCTCGACAGCGACGCCCTCGCCACTCTTACATCGGCGCCGAAGGACAAACGCTCCACGCTACAGATGGTGCTGCAGTTGCTGGCTGCAGTCTACGGACCGTCGTCGGACTGCAGGCAGCTCTTTTATGATCGCCAGCGGGGTGCAAAGGAGTCGCCCCTGGCGTATCGTACGAGTCTCCTGGCACTGGCAAAGACGGCCTTCCCACGAATGGACGACGAAGGCGTGGACGCGATGGTAACGGAAAAGATCCTCCTGCTGGCGGACGACCTGGACATCGCCGTCGTTGCACAGGACGACGCAGAAATGTGTTCCCTCCAGGCTGCACGGCTCCTCCACGCCAACCTACTCTCGCAGCGACAGAAGGCCAGCAAGGCAGCGGCCGGGCGTGCTGTGGCTGCAGCCACCCTCCCGGCGGAGGAAGTTTGTGCCATCGACCATCAACTGCAGCAGAGAGCGGGGGTACGGGCGGGCCGGAGCGAGCCACCTCGACCATCCATCATCGTCGTCAGCGCTCCCGCGCTGTTACAACTGCGGCATCCGGGGCCATGTCGCCTCGGGGTGCCGCTCTCCTCGGCAGCGGGGGACGACGCCTCGACAGGACGCCGGCCCTCCTCCCAAGTTCCATCAACATAACCCGGCGAGTCACGGCACCCCTCATGTTTGGCCCACGCACACACCCGTCACACATTCGCACACCGCAACGAACGGGGGGCCGACATTGCGCACCGTCGCGCCAACACGCACCACTATGGGGACTCATATCGAACCCAGGCAGTGGTCCATGTTGGCCCATCGCGTTGTGGCTGCATCGTCGGGGGTTGTCAGCCGTTGTGGGGCACATTGACGGGGTTGAGGTGCGCGTCCTGGTCGATACAGGAGCATCGGCGACCATCATTTCGAAACTAATTTACAATATTCTCCCTGTTCAGAGCCGTCCCTTGCTGCCCGTTAACGTCCCATTCTATGCTGCTAACGGGGGCTCACTTGGCATCATTGGACAAATTCGAGCGCAAATTTGTATCGGTGATATCAAATTGTCCGGCCCGATTTTTGTTTCCTCCTCGCTGGCGGTTCCGTGCCTGCTGGGGACGGACTTCCTGGGCAAAATGCCGATTCGTATTTTAATCGACCAGGGCTGCATTGAGCTCCCGTCAGGCCGACGCATGGCGTTTCTGCCGTCCCCCACTGCGGGTCGGACGGCGTTCGCGACGGTACCGGCGTTCGTCGTTAGAACGGTACGCCTCCTTCATCCACAGCTCCCTCCTTCACCCACAGCTCTCTCCTTCATCCACAGCTCTCTCCTTCACCCACAGCTCCCTCCTTCATCCAAAGCTCTCTCCTTCATCCACAGCTCCCTCCTTCATCCACAGCTCCCTCCTTCATCCACAGCTCCCTCCTTCATCCACAGCTCTCTCCTTCACCCACAGCTCCCTCCTTCATCCACAGCTCCCTCCTTCATCCACAGCTCCCTCCTTCATCCAAAGCTCTCTCCTTCACCCACAGCTCCCTCCTTCATCCACAGCTCTCTCCTTCAACCACAGCTCTCTCCTTCATCCACAGCTCCATCCTTCATCCAAAGCTCTCTCCTTCACCCACAGCTCCCTCCTTCATCCACAGCTCTCTCCTTCAACCACAGCTCTCTCCTTCATCCACAGCTCCATCCTTCATCCAAAGCTCTCTCCTTCACCCACAGCTCCCTCCTTCATCCACAGCTCCCTCTTTCATCCACAGCTCCCTCCTTCAACCACAGCTCTCTCTGTCATCCACAGCTCCCTCCTTCATCCACAGCTCCATCTTTCATCCACAGCTCCCTCCTTCATCCACAGCTATCTCCTTCATCCACAGCTCTCTCCTTCATCCACAGCTCCCTCCTTCATCCACAGCTCTCTCCTTCATCCACAGCTCCCTCCTTCATCCACAGCTCTCTCCTTCAACCACAGCTCTCTCCTTCAACCACAGCTCTCTCCTTCATCCACAGCTCCATCTTTCACCCACAGCTCCCTCCTTCATCCACAGCTCCATCTTTCACCCACAGCTCTCTCCTTCATCCACAGCTCTCTTCTTCATCCACAGCTCCCTCCTTCATCCACAGCTCTCTCCTTCATCCACAGCTCCCTCCTTCATCCACAGCTCCCTCCTTCATCCACAGCTCTCTCCTTCATCCACAGCTCTCTCCTTCATCCACAGCTCTCTCCTTCATCCACAGCTCTCTCCTTCACCCACAGCTCTCTCCTTCACCCACAGCTCTCTCCTTCATCCACAGCTCTCTCCTTCATCCACAGCTCCCTCCTTCATCCACAGCTCTCTCCTTCATCCACAGCTCCCTCCTTCATCCACAGCTCCCTCCTTCATCCACAGCTCTCTCCTTCATCCACAGCTCTCTCCTTCATCCACAGCTCTCTCCTTCATCCACAGCTCCCTCCTTCATCCACAGCTCTCTCCTTCAACCACAGCTCTCTCCTTCAACCACAGCTCTCTCCTTCATCCACAGCTCCATCTTTCACCCACAGCTCCCTCCTTCATCCACAGCTCCATCTTTCACCCACAGCTCTCTCCTTCATCCACAGCTCTCTCCTTCATCCACAGCTCCCTCCTTCATCCACAGCTCTCTCCTTCATCCACAGCTCCCTCCTTCATCCACAGCTCCCTCCTTCATCCACAGCTCTCTCCTTCATCCACAGCTCTCTCCTTCATCCACAGCTCTCTCCTTCATCCACAGCTCTCTCCTTCACCCACAGCTCTCTCCTTCACCCACAGCTCCCTCCTTCATCCACAGCTCTCTCCTTCATCCACAGCTCTCTCCTTCACCCACAGCTCCCTCCTTCATCCACAGTTCCCTCCTTCATCCACAGCTCTCTCCTTCATCCACAGCTCTCTCCTTCATCCACAGCTCTCTCCTTCATCCACAGTTCCCTCCTTCATCCACAGCTCTCTCCTTCATCCACAGCTCTCTCCTTCATCCACAGCTCCCTCCTTCATCCACAGCTCCATCTTTCACCCACAGCTCCCTCCTTCATCCACAGCTCCATCTTTCACCCACAGCTCTCTCCTTCATCCACAGCTCTCTCCTTCATCCACAGCTCCCTCCTTCATCCACAGCTCCCTCCTTCATCCACAGCTCCATCTTTCACCCACAGCTCTCTCCTTCAACCACAGCTCTCTCCTTCACCCACAGCTCCCTCCTTCATCCACAGCTCCCTCCTTCACCCACAGCTCCCTCCTTCATCCACAGCTCTCTCCTTCATCCACAGCTCCCTCCTTCATCCACAGCTCTCTCCTTCAACCACAGCTCTCTCCTTCAACCACAGCTCTCTCCTTCATCCACAGCTCTCTCCTTCATCCACAGCTCCCTCCTTCATCCACAGCTCCATCTTTCACCCACAGCTCTCTCCTTCAACCACAGCTCTCTCCTTCACCCACAGCTCCCTCCTTCATCCACAGCTCCCTCCTTCACCCACAGCTCCCTCCTTCATCCACAGCTCTCTCCTTCATCCACAGCTCCCTCCTTCATCCACAGCTCTCTCCTTCAACCACAGCTCTCTCCTTCAACCACAGCTCTCTCCTTCATCCACAGCTCTCTCCTTCATCCACAGCTCTCTCCTTCATCCACAGCTCTCTAATAAAATTTCAATCAACCGAAAAACTTTCGATTTAAAGCTTTCGTGACTGCAGGGGTTTGTAAAAGATGTGGTTCCAGACATACAGTACCCTGGTGTCTACAAACTAAGTTTCCTCTGTGGTAGCAGTTACATTGGGGAAACCAAACGACATGTCTCGGACCGCATCCGTGAACATAAAGCTGACCTGAAACACGGTAGGACAAACACCTCAGCCGTGGCAGATCACTGTTACAACTCAGTGGGCTCACATGACATTGACTTCTCCAAGACAGAGGTTCTCTGCAAGCCATCTGGCTATCATGAGAGATTCGTTCATGAGGCGATCCACATATACAAACACAGAGACAATTTTAACCGAGAAGATGGATTCTGGCTTAGCAATCACTGGAAGGACGTAATAAACCATTTTGATACACATTAGGGTGGGTAGAATAATACATAGTGTTATATTAAAATGTATAAGGTGGTTTATAGCAATACAGTATGTAATTTAATGTTGAGTTTGCCTATGGCAGTATATAGTACGGTATAGACGCGTGTGATGTAAGAGAATAAAGTTTAGATGGAAGCATATTATATAATTTTTTACAACGTAGAACATTTTTTATGTATTACTTACTGTTAGTAACTCAACTTATTGTAGAGTATAGTAAGTATACTGATGATGCTATGTAGTTTATACTTTAGTTTGTTATGCAGTTTATACTTTAGTTTTTTACGTGGTTGTTTAGTAACTGCAGCTACATACTATTAACATTCCTTTCCTTTGTTAATGCTACCCCCTCCCCCCCCCCCCCCTTGATGCTGCTAATCCTGCATAATGCACGGGCATAGTATTGATTTGGAACCCCCCTCCCGCCCACCTCCTACGCATTTTCCATATGCTGAATTCCTCTTGATATGCAAATTATTTTGTTTAGGCGCTCTTCTTCCCACCTCCCCCCCTCTAGCCCAGCTTAAATATACGCTCCAAGCTTGGTGGTGCTTCATTCTTCGCCTGAGGACGGCTGCTTGCGTTGTGGCCGAAACGTCGTGAGAATTGTTTTATTATGTTTTATTTTTATTATTTTATTACTTCCCTTCTACGTGACTTTACCGAAAGAACCAAGAAGAAAGACAACCGAAAAACCTTATAAATTTTTTTATTCTACAATCACGATAACGGGTCCATAACAGAGGGTTTGTGTGTTGGGTTAGATCGAGTGAAAATATAAATGTTGTGTTGTTAAACCCGCCACCACCCGACACAGCCAGCTAGAGTCTGGGTTGTCACGAACAAAACGTGTCAATTCGTCACTAGTACAGCAACTGGGGAGACGCCACGGCAAATGTTGTGGCTTGTAGTGTACTAGTGTATAGTGTAGTGTATAGTGTAGTATACTAGTACAGCACTAGTGTATAGTGTAGTGTATAGTGTAGTATACTAGTACAGCACTAGTGTATAGTGTAGTGTATAGTGTAGTATACTAGTACAGCACTAGTGTGTAGTGTATAATGTATACTAGTACAGCACTACATCTCCAACACAGGCGGTGTAGTGCTGTACTAGTATACTACACTATACACTAGTGTTGTACTAGTATACTACACTATACACTACACACTAGTGCTGTACTAGTATACAACACTATACACTACACTATACACTACACTATACACTACACTAGGCTGTGTGCTGTGATCGTGACGAACCGGCCCCGTGCTATTCACACGACACTCACGTTCACTAGGTGGCTGTGTCGGGTGGTGGCGGGTTTAACGACACATTCATATACTTACACGATCTAAGACCCCACACCCCCCCCCACCCCAAAAAAACACAACCTCAATTACGGATGACATTGGTAGCGAAAGCGTCTGTGTTAAAATGACAATAGGTACATTCATACTCACACATTACACATCATTGAAGAGACACACACACAACGCACCACACAACACACCACACACACACACAACGCACCACACACACCACACCACGCACCACACACACACAGGACACACACACAGCACACTGGACACACACACACACAGCACACTGGACACACACACAACGCACCACACACACACACAACGCACCACACACACACACAACGCACCACACACACCGCACCACACCACACACCACACACACACAGCACACTGCACACACACACAACGCACCACACACATGACACAGCACACTGGACACACACACACACACTGGACACACACACACACACCACACACACACACTACACACCCGGACAATCTTGCCTGCTGCTAATTCGTCACGCGTGGCTGAACCGTGGAACTCTAAATCCATCCGAACCGACTCAGTGCATCCATCATCACCACGCAACCATCGAGTCGACGGACATACAAACACACACACACATTGAGACAGACACACACACACAGAGACACACACAGACAGAGAGACAGACAAAGACAGAGCGAGAAAAACAACAAGAGAGACAGCGAGAAAGACGGACACGGCGTGACACACTCTGGCAGCTAAACATTTTTCCCCTCCGACAAAAGCTCACGGACAACGGGCTTGCCACACACACACACAGTGCGACGTTTACCGCCACCGCCACCGCCACCACCGCACGCTTGCAGAGCCAACTCAACTAAGCAGCAGCAGCAAGCATTTGCCCTGACAGCCTGTTCAGGCTATACGGGGGATTTTTGTCTTTTGCGTGCACCTAGCCTGGCACAGTGGGAGGCACAGCTGGTGCATCGGGCAGTCGTCTCGGTCAGTCGACCCGTGGCACCAGCTGGGTCTGCCCCGTGACCTCCTGTACCTAGCCTGGCACAGGTGGTGCATCGGCCAGTCATCTTAGTCGACACGTGGCACCAGCTGGGTCTGCCACGTGACCTCCTGCCGGCGGGGGGCGTTTGACACTTCACGTGGTGGCCTCAACGTGCACCTAGCCTGGCACAAGCGCTGTCACTGCCACTTAGTGGTGAACGGCGGATGTTGTTGTTGACGTAGTTGTTGGTGTGTACGTAGTTGTTGGTGTGTGTACGTAGTTGTTGTGTACGTAGTTGTTGTTGTGTACGTAGTTGTTGTTGTTGTTGTGTAGGTAGTTGTTGTGTAGGTAGTTGTTGGTGTGTACGTAGTTGTTGTTGTTGTTGTGTAGGTAGTTGTTGTTGTGTAGGTAGTTGTTGGTGTGTACGTAGTTGTTGGTGTGTAGGTAGTTGTTGGTGTGTAGGTAGTTGTTGTTGTGTAGGTAGTTGTTGGTGTGTGCGTAGTTGTTGTTGTTGTTGTGTAGGTAGTTGTTGTTGTGTAGGTAGTTGTTGGTGTGTGTACGCGTGGAACGGCTTTCGCACCGCCGTAACGCAGCAAGCCAAACCGCGCTCGTCGGAGGAAGCACAACAACACACCAACACACAACAACACACACAACAACAAGGTGTGAGACGCCGCCGTCGCCGCGACTACGTTACATGGGCGGCACGGGCGAGCAGGCGGCCATGAGCCCCGAGTGACCCAGCTCCAGAAGCAGCACCACCACCACCACCATCATCATCACCACCACCACCGCTGGTACCACCACCTCCGCTGGTGCGACCGCTGGTGCTGCCTCCGCTGGCGCGTGGCTCTTGAACGGGGGTGCTGGCGTTGGTGAGCAGAGAGGGGTCCGACAGCGCAGACAGCAGCCCAGTGCCACCCAACTCCTTGAGCACCTGTGGGAGAGCGTGGGGAGGTGGCGAGGGTGGTGGGGGTGGTGGTGATGAGGGTGGTGAGGGTGGTGGTGGTGGGTGGTGGTGATGGTGGTGGGTGAGGGTGGTGGGGAGAGTGGTGAGGGTGGTGAGGGTGGTGGTGAGGGTGGTGGTGAGGGTGGTGGTGAGGGTGGGCGAGGGTGGGAGACAATGGTGAGGGTGGGGAGGGTGGTGAGGGTGGTGGTGAGGGTGGGCGAGGGTGGTGGTGAGGGTGGTGGTGAGGGAGGTGGTGAGGGAGGTGGTGAGGGTGAGGGTGGTGGTGAGGGGGGTGGTGGTGAGGGTGGTGGTGAGGGTGGTGAGCGTGGGGAGAGCGTGGGGAGGTGGTGGTGAGGGTGGGAGATAATGGTAAGGGTGGCGGTGGTGATGATGGCGGTGATGATAAGAGGCGGTGGTGATAGCTGGTGACGATACCTGGTGATGATGGCAGTGACGATAGCGCCGGTGGCTGTTGCTGCAGCAGCAGCAGCAGCTGCTGCAGCTGCAGTAGTAGTAGCAGCAGCAGCAGCAGCGTCGTCATCATCGACGACCAGGTCGCACCTGCGGAGATGGAGCGACGTCGGGCAGCATGAAGAACGACTCCCCCGGAGGGCGGGCGACTCCGCTGGGCTCGTCCCTCTTGAGGGAGTCGTCCCTCTTGAGGGAGTCGTCCAACAAGGAGGACTCCAGCTTCTCCGACGCCACCTTGACTCCCTGGGCAGACGGTGTGGGTTCAGATTCACCGCGGAGAGTTTAACCGCGAAGAGTTTCACCGCAAAGAGTTTCACCGCGACAGGTTCACCGCGGTGAACTCGCCGTGGTGAAACTCACCGCAGTCGAGGGGTGTTTGTGTTGCCCCGCAAGCAGCAGCTTCAGTTCCCACCCCCTTAAAACAACCCCCACCCATCTTCTCCCCTAGCCCAGCATCACCATCATCATCACCATTATCATCATCACCATCGACATCATCACCATCATCATCATCACCATCATCATCACCATTATCATCATCACCATCGACATCATCACCATCATCATCACCATCATCATCACCATCATCATCACCATCATCATCATCACCACCATCATCACCACCATCATCACCACCATCATCACCACCATCATCATCATCATCACCACCATCATCATCACCATCATCATCACCATTATCATCACCATCATCATCACCATCATCGACATCATCACCATCATCATCACCATCATCATCACCATCATCATCACCATCATCATCATCATCACCACCATCATCATCACCATCATCACCATCACCATCATCACCATCACCACCATCATCACCACCATCATCATCATCATCACCACCATCATCACCACCATTATCATCACCATCATCATCACCATCATCGACATCATCACCATCATCATCACCATCATCATCACCATCATCATCATCACCACCATCATCACCACCATCATCACCACCATCATCACCACCATCATCATCATCATCACCACCATCATCATCATCACCACCATCATCACCATCATCATCATCACCATCATCACCATCATCACCATCATCATCACCATCATCATCACCATCATCACCATCATCATCACCATCATCATCACCATCATCATCACCATCATCATCACCATCATCACCATCATCATCATCCTGTTGCTACTCACTAACCCCCTCCAGCTACGACCACCCCTATCACCACCACAACCCCTACCACTACCCCCCCCCCATCACCACCACAACCCCTACCACTACCCCCCCTATCACCACCACAACCCCTATCACCACCACAACCCCTACTACTACCACAACCCCTATCACCACCACAACCCCTACCACTACCACAACCCCTATCACCACCACAACCCCTACCACTACCACAACCCCTATCACCACCACAACCCCTACCACTACCCCCCCCCATCACCACCACAACCCCTACCACTACCCCCCCTATCACTACCACAACCCCTACCACTACCACAACCCCTACCACTACCACAACCCCTATCACCACCACAACCCCTATCACCACCACAACCCCTATCACCACCACAACCCCTACCACTACCACAACCCCTATCACTACCACAACCCCTACCACTACCACAACCCCTACCACTACCACAACCCCTATCACCACCACAACCCCTATCACCACCACAACCCCTATCACCACCACAACCCCTATCACCACCACAACCCCTACCACTACCACAACCCCTATCACTACCACAACCCCTACCACTACCACAACCCCTATCACTACCACAACCCCTACCACTACCACAACCCCTATCACCACCACAACCCCTATAACTACCACAACCCCTATCACCACCACAACCCCTATCACCACCACAACCCCTATCACTACCACAACCCCGATCACCACCACAACCCCTATCACCACCACAACCCCTACCACTACCACAACCCCTATCACTACCACAACCCCTACCACTACCACAACCCCTACCACTACCACAACCCCTATCACCACCACAACCCCTATCACCACCACAACCCCTATCACCACCACAACCCCTATCACCACCACAACCCCTACCA
Organism: Lethenteron reissneri; assembly: GCF_015708825.2. Classification (NCBI taxonomy): domain Eukaryota; kingdom Metazoa; phylum Chordata; class Hyperoartia; order Petromyzontiformes; family Petromyzontidae; genus Lethenteron; species Lethenteron reissneri. Next base: position 26,664 of record NW_026891663.1, read on the forward strand.
CTACCACAACCCCTATCACTACCACAACCCCTACCACTACCACAACCCCTATCACCACCACAACCCCTACCACTACCACAACCCCTACCACTACCACAACCCCTATCACTACCACAACCCCTATCACTACCACAACCCCTATCACTACCACAACCCCTATCACTACCACAACCCCTATCACTACCACCAAACCCTCGTTTGCTACTGCTTCCGCTACCCCCCACAACACCCACAGCACTCGCAGCTGCACCCGCATCAACCAGCTGCACCCCCAGCTGCACCTGCAGCTGCACTGGCCTCACCGCGTGGCTGCGGTTTCTGCACATGTGGTGGTCACAGCAGCAGCGTTGGCGAGAGCACGCCACTCCTGCACGTTTGCAGCCACAACGCAGCGTTTCACAGTGTTCTTTACAGCGACACTGCACAGCACAGAGACACCACCACCACCACACGCTTAGTAGCAGCAGTAGTAGCAGTAGTAGTAGCCACAATGCCGCGTATCACAGCGTCCGTTACAGCGACACTGCACAGCACAGAGACACCACCACCACCACCACAACACGTTTAGTAATAGTAGCAGTGCACGCGCGTGCGTGAGTGTGTACGTATGTGTTACGCGCGTACGTACGTATGTACGTGCGTGACTGTACGCGCGTGTACCCGTGTGCGCGTGCGTGCGTGACTGTACGTGTACACGTGTGCGCGTGCGCGACTGTACGTGAGTGTACGTGCGTGTACGTGCGGTCACCCTGTAGGGCGCAATAATCTTGCTCCGTCGCCCGCCGCTCTTTAGCTGCGGCAGCGAGTCCGTGTCCACCACCGGCTTGGCCGCGAACGACTTCAGCTGCGTCGCGAACAAAAGGCGGAGGTCACGCGCCCACCCCGCCGTGTAGCCTCTAACGGTGTAGGGGCAAGTGCTGCTAGTCGCCACCACCACCACCACTACAACTGCCTCCACCACCGTCCCTACTACCTCCACTACAACCACCACCTCCACTACAACCACCTCCACCACCACCACCGTCCCTACTACCTCCACCACAACCACCTCCACCACCACCACCACCACCACCTCCACAACCACCACCCCTACCACCTCCACCTCCTCATCCACCAGCACCTCCCGCACCTTGGAGGGCATGAGCTCAATGGAGGAGTCGGGGGACGCTGCATGTGGAGTGTACGTGTGAGTGAGTGTACGTGTGAGTGAGTGTACGTGTGAGTGAGTGTACGTGTGAGTGAGTGAGTGTACGTGTGAGTGAGTGTCTGAGTGAGTGTACGTGTGAGTGTACGTGTGAGTGAGTGTACGTGTGAGTGAGTGTACGTGTGAGTGAGTGTACGTGTGAGTGAGTGTACGTGTGAGTGAGTGTCCGTGTGAGTGAGTGTACGTGTGAGTGAGTGTGCGTGTGAGTGAGTGTACGTGTGAGTGTACGTGTGAGTGAGTGTACGTGTGAGTGAGTGTCCGTGTGAGTGAGTGTACGTGTGAGTGAGTGTCTGTGTGAGTGTCCGTGTGAGTGAGTGTACGTGTGAGTCAGTGTACGTGTGAGTGAGTGTACGTGTGAGTGAGTGTACGTGTGAGTGTACATGTGAGTGAGTGTACGTGTGAGTGAGTGTACGTGTGAGTGTACGTGTGAGTGTACGTGTGAGTGAGTGTCTGTGTGAGTGAGTGTATGTGTGAGTGTACGTGTGAGTGTACGTGTGAGTGAGTGTACGTGTGAGTGAGTGTCTGTGTGAGTGAGTGTACGTGTGAGTGTACGTGTGAGTGTACGTGTGAGTGAGTGTACGTGTGAGTGTGCGTGTGAGTGAGTGTACGTGTGAGTGTACGTGTGAGTGAGTGTACGTGTGAGTGAGTGTCCGTGTGAGTGAGTGTACGTGTGAGTGAGTGTCTGTGTGAGTGAGTGTCCGTGTGAGTGAGTGTACGTGTGAGTGAGTGTACGTGTGAGTGAGTGTACGTGTGAGTGAGTGTACGTGTGAGTGTACGTGTGAGTGAGTGTCCGTGTGAGTGTACGTGTGAATGTACGTGTGAGTGAGTGTACGTGTGAGTGAGTGTCTGTGTGAGTGAGTGTACGTGTGAGTGTACGTGTGAGTGTACGTGTGAGTGAGTGTACGTGTGAGTGAGTGTCTGTGTGAGTGAGTGTACGTGTGAGTGTACGTGTGAGTGTACGTGTGAGTGAGTGTACGTGTGAGTGAGTGTCTGTGTGAGTGAGTGTACGTGTGAGTGTACGTGTGAGTGAGTGTCTGTGTGAGTGAGTGTACGTGTGAGTGTACGTGTGAGTGTCTGTGTGAGTGAGTGTACGTGTGAGTGTACGTGTGAGTGAGTGTACGTGTGAGTGTACGTGTGAGTGAGTGTACGTGTGAGTGAGTGAGTGTCCGTGTGAGTGAGTGTACGTGTGAGTGTACGTGTGAGTGTACGTGTGAGTGAGTGTCTGTGTGAGTGAGTGTCCGTGTGAGTGTACATGTGAGTCAGTGTACGTGTGAGTGAGTTTCTGTGTGAGTGAGTGTACGTGTGAGTGTACGTGTGAGTGAGTGTACGTGTGAGTGAGTGAGTGTCCGTGTGAGTGAGTGTACGTGTGAGTGTACGTGTGAGTGAGTGTCTGTGTGAGTGAGTGTCCGTGTGAGTGTACGTGTGAGTGTACGTGTGAGCCAGTGTACGTATGAGTGAGTGTACGTGTGAGTGTACGTGTGAGTGAGTGTACGTGTGAGTGAGTGTACGAGTGAGTGTACGTGTGAGTGTCTGTGTGAGTGAGTGTACGTGTGAGTGTACGTGTGAGTGAGTGTACGTGTGAGTGAGTGAGTGTCCGTGTGAGTGAGTGTACGTGTGAGTGTACGTGTGAGTGAGTGTACGTGTGAGTGAGTGTACGTGTGAGTGTACGTGTGAGTGTACGTGTGAGTGAGTGTACGTGTGAGTGAGTGTACGTGTGAGTGTACGTGTGAGTGAGTGTACGTGTGAGTGAGTGTACGTGTGAGTGAGTGTCCGTGTGAGTGAGTGTACGTGTGAGTGAGTGTCCGTGTGAGTGAGTGTCTGTGTGAGTGAGTGTCCGTGAGTGTACGTGTGAGTGTACGTGTGAGTCAGTGTACGTATGAGTGAGTGTACGTGTGAGTGTACATGCGAGTCAGTGTACGTACGTGTGAGTGTACGTGTGAGTGAGTGAACGTGTGAGTGAGTGTACGTATGAGTGAGTGTACGTGTGAGTGAACGTGTGAGTGAGTGTACGTGTGAGTGTACGTGTGAGTGAGTGTACGTGTGAGTGAGTGTACGTGTGAGTGAGTGTACGTGTGAGTGAGTGTACGTGTGAGTGTACGTGTGAGTGAGTGTACGTGTGAGTGAGTGAGTGTCCGTGTGAGTGAGTGTACGTGTGAGTGTATGTGTGAGTGAGTGTACGTGTGAGTGTACGTGTGAGTGAGTGTCTGTGTGAGTGAGTGTCCGTGTGAGTGTACGTGTGAGTCAGTGTACGTATGAGTGAGTGTACGTGTGAGTGTACGTGTGAGTGAGTGTACGTGTGAGTGAGTGTACGAGTGAGTGTACGTGTGAGTGTCTGTGTGAGTGAGTGTACGTGTGAGTGTACGTGTGAGTGTACGTGTGAGTGAGTGTCTGTGTGAGTGAGTGTCCGTGTGAGTGTATGTGTGAGTGAGTGTACGTGTGAGTGAGTGTACGTGTGAGTGAGTGAGTGTCCGTGTGAGTGAGTGTACGTGTGAGTGAGTGTACGTGTGAGTGTACGTGTGAGTGAGTGTACGTGTGAGTGTACGTGTGAGTGAGTGTCTGTGTGAGTGAGTGTCCGTGTGAGTGTACGTGTGAGTGAGTGTACGTGTGAGTGAGTGTCTGTGTGAGTGAGTGTACGTGTGAGTGTACGTGTGAGTGTACGTGTGAGTGTACGTGTGAGTGAGTGTACGTGTGAGTGTGCGTGTGAGTGAGTGTACGTGTGAGTGTACGTGTGAGTGAGTGTACGTGTGAGTGAGTGTCCGTGTGAGTGAGTGTACGTGTGAGTGAGTGTCTGTGTGAGTGAGTGTCCGTGTGAGTGAGTGTACGTGTGAGTGAGTGTACGTGTGAGTGAGTGTACGTGTGAGTGAGTGTACGTGTGAGTGTACGTGTGAGTGAGTGTCCGTGTGAGTGTACGTGTGAATGTACGTGTGAGTGAGTGTACGTGTGAGTGAGTGTCTGTGTGAGTGAGTGTACGTGTGAGTGTACGTGTGAGTGTACGTGTGAGTGAGTGTACGTGTGAGTGAGTGTCTGTGTGAGTGAGTGTACGTGTGAGTGTACGTGTGAGTGTACGTGTGAGTGAGTGTACGTGTGAGTGAGTGTCTGTGTGAGTGAGTGTACGTGTGAGTGAGTGTACGTGTGAGTGTACGTGTGAGTGAGTGTCTGTGTGAGTGAGTGTACGTGTGAGTGTACGTGTGAGTGTCTGTGTGAGTGAGTGTACGTGTGAGTGTACGTGTGAGTGAGTGTACGTGTGAGTGTACGTGTGAGTGAGTGTACGTGTGAGTGAGTGAGTGTCCGTGTGAGTGAGTGTACGTGTGAGTGTACGTGTGAGTGTACGTGTGAGTGAGTGTCTGTGTGAGTGAGTGTCCGTGTGAGTGTACATGTGAGTCAGTGTACGTGTGAGTGAGTTTCTGTGTGAGTGAGTGTACGTGTGAGTGTACGTGTGAGTGAGTGTACGTGTGAGTGAGTGAGTGTCCGTGTGAGTGAGTGTACGTGTGAGTGTACGTGTGAGTGAGTGTCTGTGTGAGTGAGTGTCCGTGTGAGTGTACGTGTGAGTGTACGTGTGAGCCAGTGTACGTATGAGTGAGTGTACGTGTGAGTGTACGTGTGAGTGAGTGTACGTGTGAGTGAGTGTACGAGTGAGTGTACGTGTGAGTGTCTGTGTGAGTGAGTGTACGTGTGAGTGTACGTGTGAGTGAGTGTACGTGTGAGTGAGTGAGTGTCCGTGTGAGTGAGTGTACGTGTGAGTGTACGTGTGAGTGAGTGTACGTGTGAGTGAGTGTACGTGTGAGTGTACGTGTGAGTGTACGTGTGAGTGAGTGTACGTGTGAGTGAGTGTACGTGTGAGTGTACGTGTGAGTGAGTGTACGTGTGAGTGAGTGTACGTGTGAGTGAGTGTCCGTGTGAGTGAGTGTACGTGTGAGTGAGTGTCCGTGTGAGTGAGTGTCTGTGTGAGTGAGTGTCCGTGAGTGTACGTGTGAGTGTACGTGTGAGTCAGTGTACGTATGAGTGAGTGTACGTGTGAGTGTACATGCGAGTCAGTGTACGTACGTGTGAGTGTACGTGTGAGTGAGTGTACGTGTGAGTGAGTGTACGTATGAGTGAGTGTACGTGTGAGTGAACGTGTGAGTGAGTGTACGTGTGAGTGTACGTGTGAGTGAGTGTACGTGTGAGTGAGTGTACGTGTGAGTGAGTGTACGTGTGAGTGAGTGTACGTGTGAGTGTACGTGTGAGTGAGTGTACGTGTGAGTGAGTGAGTGTCCGTGTGAGTGAGTGTACGTGTGAGTGTATGTGTGAGTGAGTGTACGTGTGAGTGTACGTGTGAGTGAGTGTCTGTGTGAGTGAGTGTCCGTGTGAGTGTACGTGTGAGTCAGTGTACGTATGAGTGAGTGTACGTGTGAGTGTACGTGTGAGTGAGTGTACGTGTGAGTGAGTGTACGAGTGAGTGTACGTGTGAGTGTCTGTGTGAGTGAGTGTACGTGTGAGTGTACGTGTGAGTGTACGTGTGAGTGAGTGTCTGTGTGAGTGAGTGTCCGTGTGAGTGTATGTGTGAGTGAGTGTACGTGTGAGTGAGTGTACGTGTGAGTGAGTGAGTGTCCGTGTGAGTGAGTGTACGTGTGAGTGAGTGTACGTGTGAGTGTACGTGTGAGTGAGTGTACGTGTGAGTGTACGTGTGAGTGAGTGTCTGTGTGAGTGAGTGTCCGTGTGAGTGTACGTGTGAGTGAGTGTACGTGTGAGTGAGTGTACGTGTGAGTGTACGTGTTAGTGTACGTGTGAGTCAGTGTACGTATGAGTGAGTGTACGTGTGAGTGAGTGTACGTGTGAGTGTACGTGTGAGTGAGTGTACGTGTGAGTGAGTGTACGTGTGAGTGAGTGAGTGTCCGTGTGAGTGAGTGTACGTGTGAGTGAGTGTCCGTGTGAGTGAGTGTACGTGTGAGTGAGTGTCCGTGAGTGTACGTGTGAGTGTACGTGTGAGTCAGTGTACGTATGAGTGAGTGTACGTGTACATGTGAGTGTACGTATGAGTGAGTGTACGTGTGAGTGAACGTGTGAGTGAGTGTACGTGTGAGTGTACGTGTGAGTGAGTGTACGTGTGAGTGAGTGTACGTGTGAGTGTACGTGTGAGTGAGTGTACGTGTGAGTGAGTGTACGTGTGAGTGTACGTGTGAGTGAGTGTACGTGTGAGTGAGTGTCTGTGTGAGTGAGTGTCCGTGTGAGTGTACGTGTGAGTGTACGTGTGAGTCAGTGTACGTATGAGTGAGTGTACGTGTGAGTGTACATGTGAGTGAGTGTACGTATGAGTGAGTGTACATGTGAGTGAACGTGTGAGTGAGTGTACGTGTGAGTGTACGTGTGAGTGAGTGTACGTGTGAGTGTACGTGTGAGTGAGTGTACGTGTGAGTGAGTGTACGTGTGAGTGAGTGTACGTGTGAGTGTACGTGCGAGTGAGTGTACGTGCGAGTGAGTGTACGTGTGAGTGAGTGTCCGTGTGAGTGAGTGTACGTGTGAGTGTACGTGTGAGTGTACGTGTGAGTGAGTGTACGTGTGAGTGAGTGTACGTGAGAGTGAGTGAGTGTACGAGTGTCTGTGTGAGTGAGTGTACATGTGAGTGTACGTGTGAGTGAGTATACGTGTGAGTGTACGTGTGAGTGTACGTGTGAGTGAGTGTACGTGTGAGTGAGTGTACGTGTGAGTGAGTGTCTGTGTGAGTGAGTGAGTGTCCGTGTGAGTGAGTGTACATGTGAGTGTACGTGTGAGTGAGTGTACGTGTGAGTGAGTGTACGTGTGAGTGAGTGAGTGTCCGTGTGAGTGAGTGTACGTGTGAGTGTACGTGTGAGTGTACGTGTGAGTGAGTGTACGTGTGAGTGAGTGTCCATGTGAGTGAGTGTACGTGTGAGTGTACGTGTGAGTGTACGTGTGAGTGAGTGTACGTGTGAGTGAGTGTACGTCTGTGTGAGTGTCTGTGTGAGTGAGTGTCCGTGAGTGTACGTGTGAGTGTACGTGTGAGTCAGTGTACGTATGAGTGAGTGTACGTGTGAGTGTACATGTGAGTGAGTGTACGTATGAGTGAGTGTACGTATGAGTGAGTGTACGTGTGAGTGAACGTGTGAGTGAGTGTACGTGTGAGTGTACGTGTGAGTGAGTGTACGTGTGAGTGTACGTGTGAGTGTACGTGTGAGTGAGTGTACGTGTGAGTGTACGTGTGAGTGAGTGTACGTGTGAGTGTACGTGTGAGTGAGTGTACGTGTGAGTGAGTGAGTGTCCGTGTGAGTGAGTGTACGTGTGAGTGTACGTGTGAGTGAGTGTCTGTGTGAGTGAGTGTCCGTGTGAGTGTACGTGTGAGTGTACGTGTGAGCCAGTGTACGTATGAGTGAGTGTACGTGTGAGTGTACGTGTGAGTGAGTGTACGTGTGAGTGAGTGTACGAGTGAGTGTACGTGTGAGTGTCTGTGTGAGTGAGTGTACGTGTGAGTGTACGTGTGAGTGAGTGTACGTGTGAGTGAGTGAGTGTCCGTGTGAGTGAGTGTACGTGTGAGTGTACGTGTGAGTGAGTGTACGTGTGAGTGAGTGTACGTGTGAGTGTACGTGTGAGTGTACGTGTGAGTGAGTGTACGTGTGAGTGAGTGTACGTGTGAGTGTACGTGTGAGTGAGTGTACGTGTGAGTGAGTGTACGTGTGAGTGAGTGTCCGTGTGAGTGAGTGTACGTGTGAGTGAGTGTCCGTGTGAGTGAGTGTCTGTGTGAGTGAGTGTCCGTGAGTGTACGTGTGAGTGTACGTGTGAGTCAGTGTACGTATGAGTGAGTGTACGTGTGAGTGTACATGCGAGTCAGTGTACGTACGTGTGAGTGTACGTGTGAGTGAGTGTACGTGTGAGTGAGTGTACGTATGAGTGAGTGTACGTGTGAGTGAACGTGTGAGTGAGTGTACGTGTGAGTGTACGTGAGTGAGTGTACGTGTGAGTGAGTGTACGTGTGAGTGAGTGTACGTGTGAGTGAGTGTACGTGTGAGTGTACGTGTGAGTGAGTGTACGTGTGAGTGAGTGAGTGTCCGTGTGAGTGAGTGTACGTGTGAGTGTATGTGTGAGTGAGTGTACGTGTGAGTGTACGTGTGAGTGAGTGTCTGTGTGAGTGAGTGTCCGTGTGAGTGTACGTGTGAGTCAGTGTACGTATGAGTGAGTGTACGTGTGAGTGTACGTGTGAGTGAGTGTACGTGTGAGTGAGTGTACGAGTGAGTGTACGTGTGAGTGTCTGTGTGAGTGAGTGTACGTGTGAGTGTACGTGTGAGTGTACGTGTGAGTGAGTGTCTGTGTGAGTGAGTGTCCGTGTGAGTGTATGTGTGAGTGAGTGTACGTGTGAGTGAGTGTACGTGTGAGTGAGTGAGTGTCCGTGTGAGTGAGTGTACGTGTGAGTGAGTGTACGTGTGAGTGTACGTGTGAGTGAGTGTACGTGTGAGTGTACGTGTGAGTGAGTGTCTGTGTGAGTGAGTGTCCGTGTGAGTGTACGTGTGAGTGAGTGTACGTGTGAGTGAGTGTACGTGTGAGTGTACGTGTTAGTGTACGTGTGAGTCAGTGTACGTATGAGTGAGTGTACGTGTGAGTGAGTGTACGTGTGAGTGTACGTGTGAGTGAGTGTACGTGTGAGTGAGTGTACGTGTGAGTGAGTGAGTGTCCGTGTGAGTGAGTGTACGTGTGAGTGAGTGTCCGTGTGAGTGAGTGTACGTGTGAGTGAGTGTCCGTGAGTGTACGTGTGAGTGTACGTGTGAGTCAGTGTACGTATGAGTGAGTGTACGTGTACATGTGAGTGTACGTATGAGTGAGTGTACGTGTGAGTGAACGTGTGAGTGAGTGTACGTGTGAGTGTACGTGTGAGTGAGTGTACGTGTGAGTGAGTGTACGTGTGAGTGTACGTGTGAGTGAGTGTACGTGTGAGTGAGTGTACGTGTGAGTGTACGTGTGAGTGAGTGTACGTGTGAGTGAGTGTCTGTGTGAGTGAGTGTCCGTGTGAGTGTACGTGTGAGTGTACGTGTGAGTCAGTGTACGTATGAGTGAGTGTACGTGTGAGTGTACATGTGAGTGAGTGTACGTATGAGTGAGTGTACATGTGAGTGAACGTGTGAGTGAGTGTACGTGTGAGTGTACGTGTGAGTGAGTGTACGTGTGAGTGTACGTGTGAGTGAGTGTACGTGTGAGTGAGTGTACGTGTGAGTGAGTGTACGTGTGAGTGTACGTGCGAGTGAGTGTACGTGTGAGTGAGTGTACGTGTGAGTGAGTGTCCGTGTGAGTGAGTGTACGTGTGAGTGTACGTGTGAGTGTACGTGTGAGTGAGTGTACGTGTGAGTGAGTGTACGTGAGAGTGAGTGAGTGTACGAGTGTCTGTGTGAGTGAGTGTACGTGTGAGTGTACGTGTGAGTGAGTGTACGTGTGAGTGAGTGTACGTGTGAGTGAGTGTGTGTGAGTGAGTGAGTGTCCGTGTGAGTGAGTGTACATGTGAGTGTACGTGTGAGTGAGTGTACGTGTGAGTGAGTGTACGTGTGAGTGAGTGAGTGTCCGTGTGAGTGAGTGTACGTGTGAGTGTACGTGTGAGTGTACGTGTGAGTGAGTGTACGTGTGAGTGAGTGTCCATGTGAGTGAGTGTACGTGTGAGTGTACGTGTGAGTGTACGTGTGAGTGAGTGTACGTGTGAGTGAGTGTACGTCTGTGTGAGTGTCTGTGTGAGTGAGTGTCCGTGAGTGTACGTGTGAGTGTACGTGTGAGTCAGTGTACGTATGAGTGAGTGTACGTGTGAGTGTACATGTGAGTGAGTGTACGTATGAGTGAGTGTACGTATGAGTGAGTGTACGTGTGAGTGAACGTGTGAGTGAGTGTACGTGTGAGTGTACGTGTGAGTGAGTGTACGTGTGAGTGTACGTGTGAGTGTACGTGTGAGTGAGTGTACGTGTGAGTGTACGTGTGAGTGAGTGTACGTTTGAGTGTACGTGTGAGTGTACGTGTGAGTGAGTGTACGTGTGAGTGTACGTGTGAGTGAGTGTACGTGTGAGTGAGTGTACGTGTGAGTGTACGTGTGAGTGTACGTGTGAGTGAGTGTGCTTGTGAGTGTACGTGTGAGTGTACGTGTGAGTGAGTGTACGTGTGAGTGAGTGTACGTGTGAGTGAGTGAGTGTACGAGTGTCTGTGTGAGTGAGTGTACGTGTGAGTGTACGTGTGAGTGAGTGTACGTGTGAGTGAGTGTACGTGTGAGTGTACGTGTGAGTGTACGTGTGAGTGAGTGTACGTGTGAGTGTACGTGTGAGTGAGTGTACGTGTGAGTGAGTGTACGTGTGAGTGTACGTGTGAGTGAGTGTACGTGTGAGTGAGTGAGTGTCCGTGTGAGTGAGTGTACGTGTGAGTGTACGTGTGAGTGAGTGTACGTGTGAGTGAGTGTACGTGTGAGTGTACGTGTGAGTGTACGTGTGAGTGAGTGTACGTGTGAGTGAGTGTACGTGTGAGTGTACGTGTGAGTGAGTGTACGTGTGAGTGAGTGTACGTGTGAGTGAGTGTCCGTGTGAGTGAGTGTACGTGTGAGTGAGTGTCCGTGTGAGTGAGTGTCTGTGTGAGTGAGTGTCCGTGAGTGTACGTGTGAGTGTACGTGTGAGTCAGTGTACGTATGAGTGAGTGTACGTGTGAGTGTACATGCGAGTCAGTGTACGTACGTGTGAGTGTACGTGTGAGTGAGTGTACGTGTGAGTGAGTGTACGTATGAGTGAGTGTACGTGTGAGTGAACGTGTGAGTGAGTGTACGTGTGAGTGTACGTGTGAGTGAGTGTACGTGTGAGTGAGTGTACGTGTGAGTGAGTGTACGTGTGAGTGTACGTGTGAGTGAGTGTACGTGTGAGTGAGTGAGTGTCCGTGTGAGTGAGTGTACGTGTGAGTGTATGTGTGAGTGAGTGTACGTGTGAGTGTACGTGTGAGTGAGTGTCTGTGTGAGTGAGTGTCCGTGTGAGTGTACGTGTGAGTCAGTGTACGTATGAGTGAGTGTACGTGTGAGTGTACGTGTGAGTGAGTGTACGTGTGAGTGAGTGTACGAGTGAGTGTACGTGTGAGTGTCTGTGTGAGTGAGTGTACGTGTGAGTGTACGTGTGAGTGTACGTGTGAGTGAGTGTCTGTGTGAGTGAGTGTCCGTGTGAGTGTATGTGTGAGTGAGTGTACGTGTGAGTGAGTGTACGTGTGAGTGAGTGAGTGTCCGTGTGAGTGAGTGTACGTGTGAGTGAGTGTACGTGTGAGTGTACGTGTGAGTGAGTGTACGTGTGAGTGTACGTGTGAGTGAGTGTCTGTGTGAGTGAGTGTCCGTGTGAGTGTACGTGTGAGTGAGTGTACGTGTGAGTGAGTGTACGTGTGAGTGTACGTGTTAGTGTACGTGTGAGTCAGTGTACGTATGAGTGAGTGTACGTGTGAGTGAGTGTACGTGTGAGTGTACGTGTGAGTGAGTGTACGTGTGAGTGAGTGTACGTGTGAGTGAGTGAGTGTCCGTGTGAGTGAGTGTACGTGTGAGTGAGTGTCCGTGTGAGTGAGTGTACGTGTGAGTGAGTGTACGTGTGAGTGAGTGTCCGTGAGTGTACGTGTGAGTGTACGTGTGAGTCAGTGTACGTATGAGTGAGTGTACGTGTACATGTGAGTGTACGTATGAGTGAGTGTACGTGTGAGTGAACGTGTGAGTGAGTGTACGTGTGAGTGTACGTGTGAGTGAGTGTACGTGTGAGTGAGTGTACGTGTGAGTGTACGTGTGAGTGAGTGTACGTGTGAGTGAGTGTACGTGTGAGTGTACGTGTGAGTGAGTGTACGTGTGAGTGAGTGTCTGTGTGAGTGAGTGTCCGTGTGAGTGTACGTGTGAGTGTACGTGTGAGTCAGTGTACGTATGAGTGAGTGTACGTGTGAGTGTACATGTGAGTGAGTGTACGTATGAGTGAGTGTACATGTGAGTGAACGTGTGAGTGAGTGTACGTGTGAGTGTACGTGTGAGTGAGTGTACGTGTGAGTGTACGTGTGAGTGAGTGTACGTGTGAGTGAGTGTACGTGTGAGTGAGTGTACGTGTGAGTGTACGTGCGAGTGAGTGTACGTGTGAGTGAGTGTACGTGTGAGTGAGTGTCCGTGTGAGTGAGTGTACGTGTGAGTGTACGTGTGAGTGTACGTGTGAGTGAGTGTACGTGTGAGTGAGTGTACGTGAGAGTGAGTGAGTGTACGAGTGTCTGTGTGAGTGAGTGTACGTGTGAGTGTACGTGTGAGTGAGTGTACGTGTGAGTGAGTGTACGTGTGAGTGAGTGTCTGTGTGAGTGAGTGAGTGTCCGTGTGAGTGAGTGTACATGTGAGTGTACGTGTGAGTGAGTGTACGTGTGAGTGAGTGTACGTGTGAGTGAGTGAGTGTCCGTGTGAGTGAGTGTACGTGTGAGTGTACGTGTGAGTGTACGTGTGAGTGAGTGTACGTGTGAGTGAGTGTCCATGTGAGTGAGTGTACGTGTGAGTGTACGTGTGAGTGTACGTGTGAGTGAGTGTACGTGTGAGTGAGTGTACGTCTGTGTGAGTGTCTGTGTGAGTGAGTGTCCGTGAGTGTACGTGTGAGTGTACGTGTGAGTCAGTGTACGTATGAGTGAGTGTACGTGTGAGTGTACATGTGAGTGAGTGTACGTATGAGTGAGTGTACGTATGAGTGAGTGTACGTGTGAGTGAACGTGTGAGTGAGTGTACGTGTGAGTGTACGTGTGAGTGAGTGTACGTGTGAGTGTACGTGTGAGTGTACGTGTGAGTGAGTGTACGTGTGAGTGTACGTGTGAGTGAGTGTACGTTTGAGTGTACGTGTGAGTGTACGTGTGAGTGAGTGTACGTGTGAGTGTACGTGTGAGTGAGTGTACGTGTGAGTGAGTGTACGTGTGAGTGTACGTGTGAGTGTACGTGTGAGTGAGTGTGCTTGTGAGTGTACGTGTGAGTGTACGTGTGAGTGAGTGTACGTGTGAGTGAGTGTACGTGTGAGTGAGTGAGTGTACGAGTGTCTGTGTGAGTGAGTGTACGTGTGAGTGTACGTGTGAGTGAGTGTACGTGTGAGTGAGTGTACGTGTGAGTGTACGTGTGAGTGTACGTGTGAGTGAGTGTACGTGTGAGTGTACGTGTGAGTGAGTGTACGTGTGAGTGAGTGTACGTGTGAGTGTCTGTGTGAGTGTACGTGTGAGTGAGTGTACGTGTGAGTGAGTGAATGTATGTGTGAGTGAGTGAGTGTCCGTGTGAGTGAGTGTACGTGTGAGTGTCTGTGTGAGTATACGTGTGAGTGAGTGTACGTGTGAGTGAGTGAATGTACATATGAGTGAGTGTCCGTGCAGGACAGTTTCCCCAACAGGAAGAACTTTATGAGCACAGCTCGGCGTGTGGTCCAGGACCCGAGCACGTTCGGATATAGCCGCCAGGAAATCTTCCGGGTAAAAGCCTTGATGAACAAGGTCCGAAAGCAGCCGCCATCCCCCCCCATCACCCCCTTCCCCCCCGAGGCATTGAAGAGGACACCACTACCGTCGCCGCCGCCGGCTGGGGAGGAGGGTGAGGAGGTGGGAGCGGAAGAGCTACTCTGCTAGGTGAAGGGGTGTGAGAGGCCGGATGAAGAGCACACCGGACACTGGCTGTGAGCGGTGGCGACGTGGTGTGTGATGACGATGAGTGTTTATTGCCGTAAAGGCAGGTACACTGAATGCTTTGGAAAGTAAAAGCACACCGGACACTGGCTGTGGGGCAGAGTGAGAGTGAGTGAGAGAGTTGTGAGTGAGAGAGTGAGAGAGTGAGTGAGAGAGTGAGTGAGAGAGTGAGTGAGAGAGTGTGAGTGAGAGAGTGAGAGAGTGAGTGAGAGTGAGTGAGAGAGTGAGTGAGAGAGTGAGTGAGAGAGTGAGTGAGAGAGAGTGAGTGAGAGAGTGAGTGAGAGAGTGAGTGAGAGAGTGTGAGAGAGAGTGAGTGAGAGAGAGAGAGAGTGAGTGAGAGAGTGAGTGAGAGAGTGAGTGAGAGAGAGTGAGTGAGAGAGAGTGAGTGAGAGAGTGAGTGAGAGAGTGTGAGAGAGAGGTGAGTGAGAGAGTGAGTGAGTGAGAGAGAGTGAGTGAGAGAGTGAGTGAGAGAGTGAGTGAGAGAGAGAGTGAGTGAGAGAGTGAGTGAGTGGAGTGAGAGTGAGTGAGAGAGTGAGTGAGTGAGAGTGAGAGAGTGAGTGAGAGAGTGAGTGAGGAGAGAGAGAGTGAGTGAGTGAGTGAGAGAGAGTGAGTGAGAGAGTGAGTGAGTGAGTGAGAGTGAGTGAGAGAGTGAGTGAGTGGAGAGTGAGAGAGTGAGAGCAGGTGAGCGAGTGAGTGAGTGAGAGTGAGTGAGTGAGTGAGAGAGTAAGTGAGAGAGTGAGTGAGATAGTGAGAGAGTGAGAGAGTGAGAGAGTGAGTGAGAGTGAGAGAGTGAGTGAGAGAGTGAGTGAGTGATGAGAGTGAGAGAGTGAGTGAGTGAGAGTGAGTGAGAGAGTGAGTGACTGAGTGAGAGAGTGAGAGAGTGAGAGAGTGAGAGAGTGAGAGAGTGAGTGAGTGAGTGAGAGAGTGAGTGAGTGAGAGTGAGTGAGTGAGAGTGAGTGAGAGAGTGAGTGAGAGAGTGAGTGAGTGAGAGTGAGGAGAGAGAGAGTGAGTGACTGAGTGAGAGAGTGAGTGAGTGAGAGAGTGAGGATGTTTCGATGGTGGTGGTGGTGGTACCTCCAGCTCATTGATGAGTTCCTGAAAACTCAGCAGTAGCTGCAGCTGCTGCCTGAGCCCCCCCTCATCAGTCTGCGTGTCCACTAGGGACATGATGTCAAGCCGGCACCTGTGGGGGAGATGGGGGGGGGGGCCGCTAGGCGTGTGCCAACACCCCACGCTGCCAATGCTGAACACTTTGCTATACACTACTATACACTACTATACACTATTCACTACACTACTATAGACTACACGATTATACACTACACTACTATACACTACTATACACTACACTACTATACACTACACACTACACTACACACTACACTATCCACTACACTAAGATACACTACACTATACACTACACACTACACTATACTACACTACACACTACACACTACACTACACACTACACACTACACTATCCACTACACTAAGATACACTACACTATACACTACACACTACACTATACTACACTACACACTACACTACTATACACTACACACCAGAGGTGGGACAAAGTCATTGTTATGCAAATCCAAGTCGAGTTGCAAGTCTTTGTACATTTTGCCGAGTCGAGTCTGAAGTCATCAAATTCATGACTCGAGTCCAAGTCACATGACTCGAGTCCACACCTCTGCTACACACTACACTACACTATCCACTACACTATTATACAATACACTATACACTACACTATTGTTACTACACTACACTAAGATACACTACACACTACACTAAGATACACTATACACTACACACTACACTACACACTACACTAAGATACACTACACTACTATACACTATACTAAGATACACTACACACTACACTAAGATACACTATACACTACACTAAGATACACTACACTACTATACACTATACTAAGATACACTACACACTACACTAAGATACACTATACACTACACACTACACTAAGATACACTACACTACACACTACACTACTATACACTATACACTACACTAAGATACACTACACTACACACTACATTAAGATACACTACATTATACACTACACTAAGATACACTATACACTACACACTACACTAAGATACACTACATTATACACTACACTAAGATACACTACACTACACACTACATTAAGATACACTACATTATACACTACACTAAGATACACTATACACTACACACTACACTAAGATACACTACATTATACACTACACTAAGATACACTATACACTACACACTACACTATACACTACACTAAGATACACTATACACTACACACTACACTATACACTACACTAAGATACACTATACACTACACACTACACT
Organism: Lethenteron reissneri; assembly: GCF_015708825.2. Taxonomy (NCBI): domain Eukaryota; kingdom Metazoa; phylum Chordata; class Hyperoartia; order Petromyzontiformes; family Petromyzontidae; genus Lethenteron; species Lethenteron reissneri. The sequence continues at coordinate 42,882 of NW_026891663.1, forward strand.
ACACTAAGATACACTACACACTACACACTACATTATACACTACACACTACATTATACACTACACTAAGATACACTATACACTACACACTACACTATACACTACACCAGAGGTGGGACAAAGTCATTGTTATGCAAGTCCAAGTCGAGTCTGAAGTCATCAAATTCATGACTCGAGTCCAAGTCACATGACTCGAGTCCACACCTCTGCACTACACACTACACTACACTATTATATACTAGTATACTACACTATACACTACACTAAGATACACTACACTACACACTACACTATACACTACACTAAGATACACTACATTATACACTACACTAAGATACACTATACACTACACACTACACTAAGATACACTACACACTACACTATACACTACACTATTATATACTAGTATACTACACTATACACTACACTATACACTAGTGCTGTACTAGTACACTACACTATACACTACACTAAGATACACTACACTATACACTACACTATTGTTACTACACTACACTACACACTATACACTACACACTACACACTACACTATACACTATACACTACACACTACACTACACACTACAGAACGGGGCGACTCACGCTTCATGATCCTTCAGCTCGGCAAAGCGCGCCAGCAGCTTCTGGCGCTCCATCTCCGACTGAGGCGGTGCCAGGGAGAGGGGCAAAGGGGTCCAGTGAGAAGCCACACAGCACACACACGCACACACACGCAGCACACACACCCACACAGCACACTCACGCACTCACACACAGCACACACACTCACACAGCACACACGCACTCACTCACAAAGCACACACTCACTCACACACAGCACACACTCACTCACACACAGCACACACTCACTCACACACAGCACACATTCACTCACTCACACACACACTCACACACACTCACACAGCACACACGCACTCGCTCACACAGCACACACGCACTCGCTCACACAGCACACACGCACTCACTCACACACACACACACTCGCGCACACACACACACTCGCGCACACACACACACTCGCACACACACACGCTCATACACACGCACACACACTCGCTCACTCATACACACGCTCACACACACACACACCACTCGCACTCTCGCACTCTCACCCACTCACCACCCACCCACTCACCACTCACTCACCAGGATGACCTTCTCACACATTCACCACGCACTCTCACACACTCACCACTCACTCTCACACACTCACACACTCACACACTCGCACACTCTCACCCACCCACCACCAGACTCACCACACACTCACCAGGATGACCTTCTCACACTCTCACCCACTCACCCACTCACTCACCACTCACCACCACCACTCACCAGGATGACCTTCTCACACTCTCACCCACTCACTCACCACTCACCACCACCACCCACCAGGATGACCTTCTCATACACTCACCACTCACTCTCACACACTCACCACTCACCACTCACACACTCACACGCTCACCACTCTCACACTCTCACCACTCACACTCACCACCCACTCACCACCCACCAGGATGACCTTCTCATACACTCACCACTCACTCTCACACACTCACCACTCACCACTCACACACTCACACGCTCACCACTCTCACACTCTCACCACTCACACTCACCACCCACTCACCACCCACCAGGATGACCTTCTCATACACTCACCACTCACTCTCACACACTCACCACTCACACACTCACACGCTCACCACTCTCACACTCTCACCACTCACACTCACCACCCACTCACCACCCACCAGGATGACCTTCTCACACACTCACCACTCACACACTCACACACTCACCACTCACCAACACCACTCACCAGGATGGCCTCAACCACTCACCACCCACTCACCCACTTACACTCTCACACTCTCACCCACTGACCCACTCACCACCATCACCACCACCACCACCCACCAGGATGACCTTCTCACACACTCACCACTCACCCACTCACCACACTCACCACTCACACACTCCCCACTCACACTCACCACCACCACTCACCACACTCACCCCCCACACCCTCACCACCACCACTCACCAGGATGACCTTCTCGCACTCTCACCCACTCACCACTCACACACTCACCCACTCACCCACTCACACACTCACCACTCACACCCACTCACCACCCGCTCACCACCCGCTCACCACCACCACTCACCAGGATGAGCTTCTCACGCACTCACCACTCACCACTCACCCACTCACCACTCACACTCACCCCACTCACACTCACCACCACCACTCACCACACTCACCCCCCACACCCTCACCACCACCACTCACCAGGATGACCTTCTCGCACTCTCACCCACTCACCACTCACACACTCACCCACTCACCCACTCACCACTCACACCCACTCACCACCCGCTCACCACCCGCTCACCACCACCACTCACCAGGATGAGCTTCTCACGCACTCACCACTCACCACTCACACACTCACCACTCACACACTCCCCACTCACACTCACCCCACTCACACTCACCACCACCACTCACCACACTCACCCCCCACACCCTCACCACCACCACTCACCAGGATGACCTTCTCGCACTCTCACCCACTCACCACTCACACACTCACCCACTCACCCACTCACCACTCACACCCACTCACCACCCGCTCACCACCCGCTCACCACCACCACTCACCAGGATGAGCTTCTCACGCAGGTGCGCCGTGTGATCCACAGACACCTGCAGCTCCCTGCTCAGCTGGGCGTTGGCCTCGTGCAGACTCCGGTTTCGCTCCAGCACCGACTGCACGCTGGCGGCCTGTCCCTCACCACCGCTGATGATGGTGCCAACACGAGGGGGGGGGGGGGCATGGGGGGGGTGGGGGAACGTCAGAAGAGACCCATAGAGATACACAGAGACCCATAAAGACCCATAAAGATACACAGAGACCCATAAAGACCCATAGAGATACACAGAGACACAAAGACCCATAGAGATACAGAACCACACAGAGACCCATAGATACACACAGAGACCCATAGAGATACACAGAGACCCACAGAGACCCACAGAGACACACAGAGACCCATAGATACACACAGAGACCCATAAAGATACACAGAGACCCATAAAGATACACAGAGACCCATAAAGACCCATAGAGAAACACAGAGACCCATAGAGAAACACAGAGACCCATAGATACACAGAGACCCATAGAGATACACAGAGACCCACAGAGACCCATAGATACACACATAGACCCATAGAGACACACAGAGACCCATAAAGACCCATAGAGACACACAGAGACCTGTAGATACACAGAGATACACACAGAGAGACACAGAGAGACACAGAGAGACACACAGAGACACACAGAGAGACACAGAGAGACACAGAGAGACACAGAGAGACACACAGAGACACACAGAGAGACACAGAGAGACACACAGAGAGACACAGAGAGACACAGAGAGACACAGAGAGACACAGAGACAGAGACTTTTTGACTTTTTAGGGCAACTTTATTCCCCCCTGCGCAATTGCGCCGGAGTCATTTTTTTTTTTTTTTTTTTTTTTTTTTTTTTAGCCCTATCGGCTGGAGACAGCGAAGAACGGCACAGTGCGCCACATTCTTGACGCGCAGCGTCATTGCCGCGTCGCCGTTTTCCGCCGTCGTCCGAGGCCAGCCCGTCAAAAAGTAAAAGTCAGTGTTCCGTCTGCCACGGTGCAGAGGGCCTGACCGGCCCCCCACCTCTCGCGGAAGACGGCGTGGTCGTCGCCCACGTGCGCATGGTACGCGTGCTCCAGTCGGAGCCGCGCTTTGACCAGTCCGCGCGTCGTCGCCACCGCCGAGCAGCCGGCATCCGACGCGCCGGCCAGTTTTTTCTGTCGGGTTTTGTAGATGGCCATTTTGGCTTGTGCACACACGAACCCCAGGAGGTCGTGGCTTTTGTTGGGTATGTACGGCACCCCGTACACAAACCAGTTCTTCTGGAACCTCAACCCCAGTTTCGTCGAGATGTCCCCCAAGAGCTTGAACAGCGGGGACAGCCGCGCGCACCCCACGTACTGGTGCGCCAGGTCTTCTCGCGCGCCGCAGAACACGCACCGGTCCGACGCCTCCGGGGTGATCTTATTTAGCCACGCCGCCGAAGGCAGCGTCCAGTGGAGCAGCCTCCACTGCAGGTCCCCGCAGCGCTTGGTGACGGGGGGCCTGTACAGGCGGCCCCACTGGGGGGTGGCCGTGCCCGACGGTGCCAAGGCGCTCCTCCACCTGGTGTCTGGGAGCTCCGCCAGCTCCCGGCAGCGCAGCGTCTTCACGCTGCACGCGTACAGCGCTCCTTTCAGCGCGCTGCGAAAAGGCACGCCCTGGCAGCCCCCGAGTTTTAGTATTTTTTCGGAGTCGTCACGCCCGGCGGGCCGGGTGCAGGTGAGCCGCAGCTCGGGGAAGGAGGGAGGGGGGGCGCCGTCTTCGGGCGCCACGAGCCGCAGCCGCAGCTCCCGCATCGCCCCGAGCGCCGCCCGCAGCAGCTTTTCCCCGGCCAGCACGGTGCGGAGTCCGGCGGCGCCGCTGACGTCGGCCGCGGACCTCCACGCCGGGTGCCGGTCGCGGTCCCGCACCAGGTCCCCCACCGCCCGTATCCCCGCCGAGGTGAAGCGGCGGGCCAGCGTCACTTCCTCCCGGATCGCAGCGAAGCGGCCGTTGATAAACAGCGGCTCGCGCAGAAACTGCCCGAGCGTGCATTCCGGGTCTCCCCTCTCCCAGGCCAGACTGCGCCACGCGTCCAGGAGGCTTCGGTGGAAAGCCGGCAGCCCCGCGTAGTCGACCCGGGCCAGGTCTAGCAGGAAGATTTCCCTCCCGTAGCCCAGGCCGCCCCCGGCGCCCCTCAGCAAGGCGAGGGTGGGTGCCACCCAGGGCAGGGTCTCCCTGCCGTACAGCAGTCGCTGCACGGTCTGCAGCCTGAAGGTCAGGACCCTGGCGTGGATGTCCACCAGGCCCTGGCCGCCCTCGCCCACCGGCAGTCGGAGGACTCCCGGCCGCAGCCAGTGCTTTCCTTGCCACGTGAAGCGGGTGAGCGAGCGGGCTGCTCCTCCGAGTAGCCACTCCGGGGGCTGGAGGGTCTTCGCTCTGTGCCACAGCACCGCGGCCGCCAGATTGTTGCCCACCAGCACCCGCCCCCTGAAGGACATCGCTGGGGCGAACCTCGCCCATGCCGCCAACCTGGCCTCGAACCGGTCCCCCAGTTCGGGCCAGTTTCGCTGGGTGACGTCGGGCCCTCCGAGGTGGACGCCCAGGTACCGGACGCCGTCGGTCCGCCAGGCGACGCCCCCCGGGAGGAGCACCGGGCACGCTGCTCCCTGCGGCCCCAGGCGCAGAGCCGAGGTCTTCGCCCAGTTTATTCTGGCGCCGGACGCCGCCTCGTAGGTCGCCACCGCCCGGCCCAGCGCAGCCACGTCGTGCGCGTCCGTGGCGACCACGCACAGGTCGTCCGCGTACGCCGACACCGCGACGACCGCCTCCTCGGGGCCCGGCACCTTGTACCCCGACAGGGTGAGCTTGAGGCGGCGTACGAGGGGCTCGATGGCCAGGGCGTAGAGGAGGCCCGACAGCGGGCACCCCTGCCTGACCCCACTCGCCACGGGGAAAGGGGCGCCGAGCTGCTGGTTGGTCTTCAGCAGGCTCGACGCACCCGCGTACAGGAGCCGCACGTGCGCCCTGAAGTCCGGCCCGAACCCGGACGCGGCGAGCATTCTCTCCAGGAAGGGGTGGCCGACCCGGTCAAAGGCCTTCTCCTGGTCGAGGAAGAGGAGGCCCAAGTCCGTGCCGTCCCTCCCCGCCAGCGCGATCACGTCCCTGACCGTGCTCACGTTGTCGTGCAAGCATCGGCCAGGGATGCAGTAGGTCTGCTCGGGTGAAACCAGCTGGCCCACCACCGACTTGAGGCGGTTGGCCAGCGCCTTGGCGAAGATCTTGTAATCGGCGCACAACAGAGAGACCGGCCGCCAGTTTTCGATGCGGCGCAGGTCTCCCTTCTTGGGCAGCAGGGTGACGACGGCCCTCCGGCAGCTCTGCGGGAGCAGCCCCCTCCGCAGGCTCTCCGCCAGGACCTCCAGCAGGTGCGGCGCGAGGTCGTCCCAGAAGGTGGTGTAAAATTCGGCCGGCAGGCCGTCGATCCCCGGGGCTTTGCCGGTCGCCAACCCTCTCGCCGCGGCGCGGAGCTCCTCTCCCGTGATGGGGCCCTCCGTTCGCTCGACCTCGGCGTCCGCCAGGGTGGGGCATCCGTCGAGCAGCTCCCGGGCCGCCTCTTCGTCCGTGTCACCGCCTCGGAACAGTGCGGCGTAGTAGTCCCGCGCGAGCCCGGCGATCTCCCTTTCGGCCGTGACAGTCCGACCTTCCCCAGTCTGCAGGCACGGGATGCTGCGGCTGTTGTTGTTGTTGCCGACGCTGGACTCGCGGTTCAGGCTGAAAAAGAATTTGGAGGGGGAGTCCATGTGGATGAGGTGCTGCATCCGCTGTTGCGCGTACGATCCCGCTGCTTGCCGGTCCGTGACCGCTCTAAATAGCTGCTGCTTCTCCAGCAGCGCCCGGCCTGCCTCGGCGCGAACGTCGCGAGAGGCTCCGAGTTCCGCCTCCAGGAGCAGCAGCTCGTCCCTCAGCCGGCCCGCCGCACTCCCGTTGGCGATGGCGTGCTGGCTCCGGACCTGCATGCACAGTGCCCTCGTCTGCGCCTTCACGTGCTCCCACCACGTCAGGGCGCAGTGTGAATTCTTTCTGGACGCCACCCACTGAGCCCAGCAGGCCCTGAACGTCCTCCTGAAAGCCGCGTCCTCGAGCAGCCTCAGGTCGAGCTTCCAGTACGCGCTGCCGCGCCTCTCCCGAGGGACGTGCAGCCGCACTGTGACCAGGTGGTGGTCCGAGAAGCCGACTGGGACGATCTTACATTCGCCGGTCCGGCTGACGCTTGCGGTACTGACGTAAAAACGGTCCAACCTGGCGAGGCAGACTCTCCCCCGGTAGTCACAACGGCTCCAGGTGTACTGCCGCTGCGTCGGCCGGCGTAGTCGCCACGTGTCCAGCAGCCCCTGCCTTCGCACGACGTCGGCCAGCGGCCGCGCGGACTCCGGGTGGGGTTCAGCGCCATTTCGGTCGAGGGCCGGGTCGAGCGTGCAGTTAAAGTCGCCTCCCACGAGGGTCAGCACGTCGCCCGCGTGAGCCGCCTCCAGGGTGTCCCGCAAGGGGCCGGCGAAAAAGAGCCCCCTTTCGCGACTTTTACTTGGCGCGTACGCATTCACGCACACCACCCTGGTGCCATTAATGGTAAAGCGCGCCTCAATCAAGCGTCCTTTCGCTATTTCCTTAAAAACGACGTCCTGAGGGCCAAAGTCCGGGCCGAAGACGAACGCGACCCCTGCCCGGTTCCCCTCGCCGTTGCTAAAGAAAGAACGGCCGCCCAGGAGGTGCTGTCGCCGGGCTTGCAGAGCGTCGTCGAAGTGGGTCTCCTGTAGGAAGGCCACGTCAATCCTGCTCTCCTTCAAGAGGCAGCACACTCGATGCCATCGTTTGTCGCCGCGGCCGCTGTTGCAGTTCAGCGAGGCTACCTTGACCCCCGGTGGTGGCGGTGGTGGCGGTGGTGGTGGTAGCGGTGCCATCGGAGTGTTATGGAGGGGAGTCTAAGGCTCTCCTGACCCTGGTTATAAATTTCTTCAGCCGGTAGATCACCTGCAGGCTGAAACCAAATTTGTCCGGATCTTGTGCCACCGCTTCGGCCGTCGCCATGAAACCCGGCCCGTCGGGGAACGAGTCCGCGACCACGACTTTGCGCCGGTTGAAGGCTGCCTTCATGAAGAGGAGGAGGTTTTCGGGCGTGCACACCTCCATCTGCCCCAAGCCCTCCAAGGTGACACCGCAGGCGTCGTCATCGACACCCGACCCCACCTCTGGCTCTGATCCCGACCCCGACTCCGCCTCTGACGGCTCGTCGCCAAGGTCTTCGTCGTCGCGAGCCTCTGCTACCGTCTCCCCCGACACGTGCGGAGCTGGGGTCCCATTAGGCTCGGGCTCAAGTCCCGGGAGAGACCCCCCCTCCTCGGGTTCCTCGGCCGTCGCCCCGCTGGCCGTCGGGCCGGGCGGAGAGGTGCCCCCGAGCACCGCAACGCCGCCCGACACGTCAGTGGCGCCGGGGGTGCCGGACGGCTCCCCTCCCCCACCTTCCTTCTCCTCGTCCGCCAGGGCGGGTGAGGCCAGGTCCGGGTCCGGGTCCGGTGGTCGGGCCTCCGGGTCGGCTGCATCCTGCGCGGCCGATGGGTGCGCCTCGCTGGTGGTGGCAGTGGCGGTGGTGGCGGTGGTGGTTGAGGTGTCCATAGCCTCCCCTCCCGCCACGCCCGGGCGGCTGACCGCCTCTTCGGCGGCGGCTGCCGTGGCCGCCCTCTCGAGCTGAGCGTTCACGCGCCTGTCCGCTCTCCCCCTCTTCCGTGACCTGACGATGGTGAAACCTTCGTCCTTGCCGCCGTCGCTGTCAGCCGACGTCGTTTCCACGCTCCCGGGCGCGGTGTCAGCGCGGTCGCGCTTCAGCCGCGGCCGTTGCTCCTGCTGGACCCGCTGCTGCGGCTGAAGCTGCTGCTGCTGCTGCTGCTGCTGCTGCGCTGCTGCTGCTGCTGCGGCTGCTGCTGCTGCTGCTGCTGCGCCTGGGGCTGCTGCTGCGGCTGTGGCGGCGTCTCGCCTTGCAGCTGCTGGTCCTGCCGCTGTCGTGGAGGCTCCTGCTGCTGCCGCTCCTGCTGCGGCTGCGCCTGTGGCTGCTGCTGCTGCTGCTGCGGCTGCCGCTGCTGTTGTTGTTGTTGCTGCCGCTGCTGTTGTTGTTGTTGTTGCTGCTGCTGTTGTTGTTGTTGTTGTTGCGGCCGCCGAGGCTGCGGCACCGGCGCTCGCTGCGTGGCGCTGTCCTGGCGAGGCCACGCTCCCCCCTCCTTTGCCTTGCCTGGGCAGCTCCTCCTCGTGTGGCCAACGCCGCCGCACCCGAAGCAGCGCGGCGCTGCCGTTGACAAATACACGGTGTGCACGCGGCCACCGAGGGTGTGTTTTATGGTCGCGTCCAACTCCTTGTTCCCGTCCTTGAGGATCACGAAAGCCTGCCGCTGGCCCGACATAATGTGCCTCATCGCCGGGTTCCGTGTCCGCATCGGCAACCAGACGACGCGGGAGACCACCACTCCCCATCGCTGGAGGTCTTTCACCAGGTCGGCGCTCTTGAGGTAGGGCGGCGCGCCGGATATGGTCACTTTCACCGCCGGCGTGGCCAGGGGGGTGCACTGCACAAACAGCCCCCCCTCTCCCCCGACGATGAGCCCCGCCTCCACAATGCGCGCCGCTCCCTCCGCCCCGGCCACGTACACCGCGTAGCCGCGGTTCTCCCGCCGGATGACCCGGATGGCCGCCAGGCCGACGTGCTCGGCCACCGCGGCGGCGATGTCGTCGGGCGGGGTCTCCGGAGGAGGGAAGCAGATGAACCCGTGCTCATCCGTCAGGGCTTCCAGGTGCTCGTGCTGCGCCATTTGGTTTGTATGGCCACAGCACTGAAGCACGAGCAAAAACGAACTAAATAAATAAATAAATAACCCCAAATTTAGTTAAAGCTGTAAGATGGAGGGAGACGAAGAAAAGTCCCCTCCCTCCCTCCTGGGAGGGGGGGGGAGAGACAGCTAGAGACAAAGAGAGACAAAGAGGGACGACGCACGACAACAAGAGGACTCACACCGCGAGAGGAGCACACCGAGAGAGAGAGAGAGAGACACGGAGGGAGAGAAGAACACACACTACACAGACACCGCGAGGTACACAGGGGGGGGGGGGCAGAAGGGAGGGAGACACGGAGGTATGGGGGGGGGGACAGGGAGAGACACGGGGGGAGGGAGAGACACGGGGGGAGGGGGAGACACGGAGGGAGAGAGACACACAGCAACAAACACCGAGAGGGACACAGAAAAGGGGAGACACACAGAGAGAGAGACACACAAGGACAACCACCGAGAGGGACACAGAAGGAGAGGGACACAGAGGGAAGGACGCACAAAGACAAACACCGAGGGGGGGACACAGACGGAGAGAAACACAGAGAGAGAGAGGCACACAGAGAGAGATACACACAGACACACACCGAGAGGGACACAGAAGGAGAGACACACAGAGAGAGAGATACACACAGACACACACCAAGAGGGACACAGAAGGAGAGACACACAGAGAGAGAGAGATACACACAGACACACAGAGAGAGAGAGACACAGAAGGAGAGACACACAGAAGGAGAGACACCGAGAGAGAGGCCCACAGAGAGAGAGGGGGAGAGGGAGAGACGCGACCGCACCCGGCCCAGGCTGCTCGCCCAGCACACCTGGGCGTGGTGCCGTGGGGACGGGGGAGAAACACACAAAACAAATAAAAACCAGCACCACGTGAGGGAAACGGAATACTCACAGTGAGGAAGAGAATGTTGTTGAGCACAACGTTTAAATAAACGAAAGAAAACGGTGGGGTAGGCGTCTAAAACGCGTCCACTCTCTCTAGGCTAGGCTCAGGCTCACACCTGAGCCCAGGCCTCCACCCACACCAACGTTAGGGCGGGAGCAGCTCGTTCGTGCGACCGCACCCCACGGTGGCGAGAGAGAGAAAGAGACACTGGGAGACACTGGGAGACACTGTGAGACACTGAGAGACAATGTGTGAGAACACCAGAGAGACACACGAGAGACACACAGAGAGACACCAGAGACACACAGAGACACACAGGAGAAGAGGGAACAGAGAGACACAGAGAGACACACAGCAGACACACAGAGACACACAGAGAGACACAGAGTACACACAGAGACAAAGAGAACACACAGAGAGACACAGAGAGAAACAGAGAGGCACCAGAGGAGCCAAGAGAGGGATACAGATAGGAACAGAGAGATGAGACACACAGAGAGACACACAGAGAGACACAGAGAGACACAGAGAGACACAGAGAGACACCACAGAGACCACAAAGAGAGACACCGAGAGACACAGGAAGACACAGAGAGACCAGGAGATACACAGAGAGTCACAGAGAGACACAAGAGACACACAGAGACACAGAGAGACACAGAGAGACACAGAGAGACACAGAGAGACACAGAGAGACACAGACACAGAGACGAGACACAGAGAGACACAGAGAGACACAGAGAGACACAGAGAGACACACAGAGAGACACACAGAGACACAGAGACACACAGAGAGACACAGAGAGACACAGAGAAAGAAACACAGAGAGACACAGAGAGACACAGAGAGACACAGAGAGACACAGAGAGACACAGAGAGACACACAGAGAGACACACAGAGACACACAGAGAGACACAGAGAGACACAGAGACACACAGAGACACACAGAGAGACACAGAGAGACACAGAGACACACAGAGACACACAGAGACACACAGAGAGACAGAGAGACACACAGAGACACACAGAGAGACACAGAGACACACAGACAGAGACACACAGAGAGACACAGAGAGACACAGAGAGACACAGAGACACACAGAGAGACACAGAGAGACACAGAGAGACACAGAGACACACAGAGACACACAGAGAGACACAGAGAGACCACAGAGACACACAGAGAGACACAGAGACACAGAGAGACACACAGAGAGACACAGAGAGACACACAGAGAGACACAGAGACACACAGAGACACACAGAGAGACACAGAGAGACACAGAGAGACAACAGAGAGACACAGAGAGACACAGAGAGACACAGAGAGACACACAGAGACCAAGAACACACAGAGACCCAAGAGACAACAGAGACAAAGAGACACAAGAGACACACAGAGACGAGAACACAGAGACACACAGAGAG
>NW_026891663.1:62458-79958 GCF_015708825.2 Lethenteron reissneri
GTGCTGTACTAGTATACAACACTATACACTACACTATACACTACACTATACACTACACTAGGCTGTGTGCTGTGATCGTGACGAACCGGCCCCGTGCTATTCACACGACACTCACGTTCACTAGGGTGGCTGTGTCGGGTGGTGGCGGGTTTAACGACACATTCATATACTTACACGATCTAAGACCCCACACCCCCCCACCCCAAAAAAACACAACCTCAATTACGGATGACATTGGTAGCGAAAGCGTCTGTGTTAAAATGACAATAGGTACATTCATACTCACACATTACACATCATTGAAGAGACACACACACAACGCACCACACAACACACCACACACACACACAACGCACCACACACACCACACCACGCACCACACACACAGGACACACACAGCACACTGGACACACACACACAGCACACTGGACACACACAACGCACCACACACACACACAACGCACCACACACACACACAACGCACCACACACACCGCACCACACCACCACACACACACACACAGCACACTGCACACCACACACAACGCACCACAACATGACACAGCACACTGACACACACACACACTGGCACACACACAGCCACACCACACACACACACACTACACACCCTGACAATCTTGCCTGCTGTACTAATCGTCACGCGTGCTGAACCGTGGAACTCTAAATCCATCCGAACCGACTCAGTGCATCCATCATCACCACGCAACCATCGAGTCGACGGACATACAAACAGCACACACGAGCATTGAGACAGACACACACACACAGAGACACACACAGACAGAGAGACAGACAAAGACGAGCGAGAAAAACAACAAGAGAGACAGCGAGAAAGACGGACACTGCGTGACACACTCTGGCAGCTAAACATTTTCCCCTCCGACAAAAGCTCACGGACAACGGGCTTGCCACACACACACACAGTGCGACGTTTTACCGCCACCCGCACCGCCACCAGCCGCACGCTGCAGAGCCAACTCAACTAAGCAGCACAGCAAGCATTTGCCCTGACAGCCTGTTCAGGCTATACGGGGGATTTTTGTCTTTTGCGTGCACCTAGCCTGGCACAGTGGGAGGCACAGCTGGTGCATCGGGCAGTCGTCTCGGTCAGTCGACCCGTGGCACCAGCTGGGTCTGCCCCGTGACCTCCTGTACCTAGCCTGGCACAGGTGGTGCATCGGCCAGTCATCTTAGTCGACACGTGGCACCAGCTGGTCTGCCACGTTACCTCCTGCCGGCGGGGGGCGTTTGACACTTCACGTGGTGGCCTCAACGTGCACCTAGCCTGGCCACAAGCGCTGTCACTGCACTTAGTGGTGAACGGCGGATGTTGTGTTGACGTAGTTGTTGGTGTGTACGTAGTTGTTGGTGTGTGTACGTAGTTGTTGTGTACGTAGTTGTTGTTGTGTACGTAGTTGTTGTTGTTGTTGTGTAGGTAGTTGTTGTGTAGGTAGTTGTTGGTGTGTACGTAGTTGTTGTTGTTGTTGTGTAGGTAGTTTGTTGTGTAGGTAGTTGTTGGTGTGTACGTAGTTGTTGGTGTGTAGGTAGTTGTTGGTGTGTAGGTAGTTGTTGTTGTGTAGGTAGTTGTTGGTGTGTGCGTAGTTGTTGTTGTTGTTGTGTAGGTAGTTGTTGTTGTGTAGGTAGTTGTTGGTGTGTGTACGCGTGGAACGGCTTTCGCACCGCCGTAACGCAGCAAGCCAAACCGCGCTCGTCGGAGGAAGCACACAACACACCAACACACAACAACACACACAACAACAAGGTGTGAGACGCCGCCGTCGCCGCGACTACGTTACATGGGCGGCACGGGCGAGCAGGCGGCCATGAGCCCCGAGTGACCCAGCTCCAGAAGCAGCACCACCACCACCACCATCATCATCACCACCACCACCGCTGGTACCACCACCTCCGCTGGTGCGACCGCTGGTGCTGCCTCCGCTGGCGCGTGGCTCTTGAACGGGGGTGCTGGCGTTGGTGAGCAGAGAGGGGTCCGACAGCGCAGACAGCAGCCCATGCCACCCAACTCCTTGAGCACCTGTGGGAGAGCGTGGGGAGGTGGCGAGGGTGGTGGGGGTGGTGGTGATGAGGGTGGTGAGGGTGGTGGTGGTGGGTGGTGGTGATATGGTGGTGGGTGAGGGTGGTGGGAGAGTGGTGAGGGTGGTGAGGGTGGTGGTGAGGGTGGTGTGAGGGTGGTGGTGAGGGTGGGCGAGGGTGGGAGACAATGGTGAGGGTGGGGAGGGTTGGTGAGGGTGGTGGTGAGGGTGGGCGAGGGTGGTGGTGAGGGTGGTGGTGAGGGAGGTGGTGAGGGAGGTGGTTAGGGTGAGGGTGGTGGTGAGGGGGGTGGTGGTGAGGGTGGTGGTGAGGGTGGTGAGCGTGGGGAGAGCGTGGGGAGGTGGTGTGGAGGTGGGAGATAATGGTAAGGGTGGCGGTGGTGATGATGGCGGTGATGATAAGAGGCGGTGGTGATAGCTGTTGACGATACCTGGTGATGATGGCAGTGACGATAGCGCCGGTGGCTGTTGCTGCAGCAGCAGCAAGCAGCTGCTGCAGCTGCAGTAGTAGTAGCAGCAGCAGCAGCAGCGTCGTCATCATCGACGACCAGGTCGCACCTGCGGAGATGGAGCGACGTCGGGCAGCATGAAGAACGGACTCCCCCGGAGGCGGGCGACTCCGCTGGGCTCGTCCCTCTTGAGGGAGTCGTCCCTCTTGAGGGAGTCGTCCAACAAGGAGGACTCCAGCTTCTCCGACGCACCTTGACTCCCTGGGCAGACGGTGTGGGTTCAGATTCACCGCGGAGAGTTTAACCGCGAAGAGTTTCACCGCAAAGAGTTTCACCGCGACAGGTTCACCGCGGTGAAACTCGCCGTGGTGAAACTCACCGCAGTCGAGGGGTGTTTGTGTTGCCCGCAAGCAGCAGCTTCAGTTCCCACCCCCTTAAAAACACCCCCACCCATCTTCTCCCCTAGCCCAGCATCACCATCATCATCACCATTATCATCATCACCATCGACATCATCACCATCATCATCATCACCATCATCATCACCATTATCATCATCACCATCGACATCATCACCATCATCATCACCATCATCATCACCATCATCATCACCATCATCATCATCACCACCATCATCACCACCATCATCACCACCATCATCACCACCATCATCATCATCATCACCACCATCATCATCACCATCATCATCATCACCATTATCATCACCATCATCATCACCATCATCGACATCATCACCATCATCATCACCATCATCATCACCATCATCATCACCATCATCATCATCATCACCACCATCATCATCACCATCATCACCATCACCATCATCACCATCACCACCATCATCACCACCATCATCATCATCATCACCACCATCATCACCACCATTATCATCACCATCATCATCACCATCATCGACATCATCACCATCATCATCACCATCATCATCACCATCATCATCATCACCACCATCATCACCACCATCATCACCACCATCATCACCACCATCATCATCATCATCACCACCATCATCATCATCACCACCATCATCACCATCATCATCATCACCATCATCACCATCATCACCATCATCATCACATCATCATCACCATCATCACCCATCATCATCACCATCATCATCACCATCATCATCACCATCATCATCACCATCATCACCATCATCATCATCCTGTTGCTACTCACTAACCCCCTCCAGCTACGACCACCCCTATCACCACCACCACCCCTACACTACCCCCCCCCCATCACCACCCAAAACCCCTACCACTACCCCCCCTATCACCACCAAAACCCCTATCCACCACACAACCCCTACTACTACCACAACCCCTATCACCACCACAACCCCTACCACTACCACAACCCCTATCACCACCACAACCCCTACCACTACCACAACCCCTATCACCACCACAACCCTACCACTACCCCCCCCCCATCACCACCACAACCCCTACCACTACCCCCCCTATCACTACACAAACCCCTACCACTACCACAACCCCTACCACTACCACAACCCCTATCACCACCACAACCCCTATCACCACCACAACCCCTATCACCACCACAACCCCTACCACTACCACAACCCCTATCACTACCACAACCCCTACCACTACCACAACCCCTACCACTACCACAACCCCTATCACCACCACAACCCCTATCACCACACAAACCCCTATCACCACCACAACCCCTATCACCACCACAACCCCTACCAACTACCACAACCCCTATCACTACCACAACCCTACCACTACCACAACCCCTATCACTACCACAACCCCTACCACTACCACAACCCCTATCACCACCACAACCCCTATAACTACCACAACCCCTATCACCACCACAACCCCTATCACCACCACAACCCCTATCACTACCACAACCCCGATCACCACCACAACCCCTATCACCACCACAACCCCTACCACTACCACAACCCCTATCAACTACCACAACCCCTACCACTACCACAACCCCTACCACTACCACAACCCCTATCACCACCACAACCCCTATCACCACCACACCCCTATCACCACCACAACCCCTATCACCACCACAACCCCTACCACTACCACAACCCCTATCACTACCACAACCCCTACCACTACCACAACCCCTATCACCCACCCTACACTACCACAACCCTACCACTACCACAACCCCTATCACTAACCACAACCCCTATCACTACCACAACCCCTATCACTACCACAACCCTATCACTACCACAACCCCTATCACTACCACCAAACCCTCGTTTGCTACTGCTTCCGCTACCCCCCACAACACCCACAGCACTCGCAGCTGCACCCGCATCAACCAGCTGCACCCCCAGCTGCACCTGCAGCTGCACTGGCCTCACCGCGTGGCTGCGGTTTCTGCACATGTGGTGGTCACAGCAGCAGCGTTGGCGAGAGCACGCCACTCCTGCACGTTTGCAGCCACAACGCAGCGTTTCACAGTGTTCTTTACAGCGACACTGCACAGCACAGAGACACCACCACCACCACACGCTTAGTAGCAGCAGTAGTAGCAGTAGTAGTAGCCACAATGCCGCGTATCACAGCGTCCGTTACAGCGACACTGCACAGCACAGAGACACCACCACCACCACCACAACACGTTTAGTAATAGTAGCAGTGCACGCGCGTGCGTGAGTGTGTACGTATGTGTTACGCGCGTACGTACGTATGTACGTGCGTGACTGTACGCGCGTGTACCCGTGTGCGCGTGCGTGCGTGACTGTACGTGTACACGTGTGCGCGTGCGCGACTGTACGTGAGTGTACGTGCGTGTACGTGCGGTCACCCTGTAGGGCGCAATAATCTTGCTCCGTCGCCCGCCGCTCTTTAGCTGCGGCAGCGAGTCCGTGTCCACCACCGGCTTGGCCGCGAACGACTTCAGCTGCGTCGCGAACAAAAGGCGGAGGTCACGCGCCCACCCCGCCGTGTAGCCTCTAACGGTGTAGGGGCAAGTGCTGCTAGTCGCCACCACCACCACCACTACAACTGCCTCCACCACCGTCCCTACTACCTCCACTACAACCACCACCTCCACTACAACACCTCCACCTCCACCACCACCTCCACCACCACCGTCCCTACTACCTCCACCACAACCACCTCCACCACCACCACCACCACCACCTCCACAACCACCACCCCTACCACCTCCACCTCCTCATCCACCAGCACCTCCCGCACCTTGGAGGGCATGAGCTCAATGGAGGAGTCGGGGGACGCTGCATGTGGAGTGTACGTGTGAGTGAGTGTACGTGTGAGTGAGTGTACGTGTGAGTGAGTGTACGTGTGAGTGAGTGAGTGTACGTGTGAGTGAGTGTCTGAGGTGAGTGTACGTGTGAG
This sequence comes from Lethenteron reissneri, assembly GCF_015708825.2. Classification (NCBI taxonomy): domain Eukaryota; kingdom Metazoa; phylum Chordata; class Hyperoartia; order Petromyzontiformes; family Petromyzontidae; genus Lethenteron; species Lethenteron reissneri. The sequence goes on from NW_026891663.1 coordinate 68,398, forward strand.
TGTACGTGGTGAGTGAGTGTACGTGTGAGTGAGTGTACGTGTGAGTGAGTGTACGTGTGAGTGAGTGTACGTGTGAGTGAGTGTCCGTGTGAGTGAGTGTACGTGTGAGTGGAGTGTGCGTGTGAGTGAGTGTACGTGTGAGTGTACGTGTGAGTGAGTGTACGTGTGAGTGAGTGTCCGTGTGAGTGAGTGTACGTGTGAGTGAGTGTCTGTGTGAGTGTCCGTGTGAGTGAGTTGTACGTGTGAGTCAGTGTAGTGTGAGTGAGGTGTACGTGTTGAGTGAGTGTACGTGTGAGTGTACATGTGAGTGAGTGTACGTGTGAGTGAGTGTCGTGTGAGTGTACGTGTGAGTGTACGTGTGAGTGAGTGTCTGTGTGAGTGAGTGTATGTGTGAGTGTTACGTGTGAGTGTACGTGTGAGTGAGTGTCCGTAGTGAGTGAGTGTCTGTGTGAGTGAGTGTACGTGTGAGTGTACGTGTGAGTGTACGTGTGAGTGAGTGTACGTGTGAGTGTGCGTGTGAGTGAGTGTACGTGTGAGTGTACGTGTGAGTGAGTGTACGTGTGAGTGAGTGTCCGTGTGAGTGAGTGTACGTGTGAGTGAGGGTCTGTGTGAGTGAGTGTCCGTGTGAGTGAGTGTACGTGTGAGTGAGTGTACGTGTAGTGAGTGTACGTGTGAGTGAGTGTACGTGTGAGTGTACGTGTGAGTGAGTGTCCGTGTGAGTGTACGTGTGAATGTACGTGTGAGTGAGTGTACGTGTGAGTGAGTGTCTGTGTGAGTGAGTGTACGTGTGAGTGTACGTGTGAGTGTACGTGTGAGTGAGTGTACGTGTGAGTGAGTGTCTGTGTGAGTGAGTGTACGTGTGAGTGTACGTGTGAGTGTACGTGTGAGTGAGTGTACGTGTGAGTGAGTGTCTGTGTGAGTGAGTGTACGTGTGAGTGTACGTGTGAGTGAGTGTCTGTGTGAGTGAGTGTACGTGTGAGTGTACGTGTGAGTGTCTGTGTGAGTGAGTGTACGTGTGAGTGTACGTGTGAGTGAGTGTACGTGTGAGTGTACGTGTGAGTGAGTGTACGTGTGAGTGAGTGAGTGTCCGTGTGAGTGAGTGTACGTGTGAGTGTACGTGTGAGTGTACGTGTGAGTGAGTGTCTGTGTGAGTGAGTGTCCGTGTGAGTGTACATGTGAGTCAGTGTACGTGTGAGTGAGTTTCTGTGTGAGTGAGTGTACGTGTGAGTGTACGTGTGAGTGAGTGTACGTGTGAGTGAGTGAGTGTCCGTGTGAGTGAGTGTACGTGTGAGTGTACGTGTGAGTGAGTGTCTGTGTGAGTGAGTGTCCGTGTGAGTGTACGTGTGAGTGTACGTGTGAGCCAGTGTACGTATGAGTGAGTGTACGTGTGAGTGTACGTGTGAGTGAGTGTACGTGTGAGTGAGTGTACGAGTGAGTGTACGTGTGAGTGTCTGTGTGAGTGAGTGTGAGTGTACGTGTGAGTGATTACGTGTGAGTGATGGTGTACGTGTGAGTGAGTGTACGTGTGAGTGTACGTGTGAGTGAGTGTACGGTTGAGTGAGTGTACGTGTGAGTGACGTGATGTACGTGTGGTGAGTGTACGTGTGTGAGTGTACGTGTGAGTGTACGTGTGAGTGAGTGTACGTGGTGCGTGGAGTGTACGTGTGGAGTGAGTGTCCGTGTGAGTGAGTGTACGTGTGAGTGAGTGTCCGTGTGAGTGAGTGTCTGTGTGAGTGAGTGTCCGTGAGTGTACGTGTGAGTGTACGTGTGAGTCAGTGTACGTATGAGTGAGTGTACGTGTGAGTGTACATGCGAGTCAGTGTACGTACGTGTGAGTGTACGTGTGAGTGAGTGAACGTGTGAGTGAGTGTACGTATGAGTGAGTGTACGTGTGAGTGAACGTGTGAGTGAGTGTACGTGTGAGTGTACGTGTGAGTGAGTGTACGTGTGAGTGAGTGTACGTGTGAGTGAGTGTACGTGTGAGTGAGTGTACGTGTGAGTGTACGTGTGAGTGAGTGTACGTGTGAGTGAGTGAGTGTCCGTGTGAGTGAGTGTACGTGTGAGTGTATGTGTGAGTGAGTGTACGTGTGAGTGTACGTGTGAGTGAGTGTCTGTGTGAGTGAGTGTCCGTGTGAGTGTACGTGTGAGTCAGTGTACGTATGAGTGAGTGTACGTGTGAGTGTACGTGTGAGTGAGTGTACGTGTGAGTGAGTGTACGAGTGAGTGTACGTGTGAGTGTCTGTGTGAGTGAGTGTACGTGTGAGTGTACGTGTGAGTGTACGTGTGAGTGAGTGTCTGTGTGAGTGAGTGTCCGTGTGAGTGTATGTGTGAGTGAGTGTACGTGTGAGTGAGTGTACGTGTGAGTGAGTGAGTGTCCGTGTGAGTGAGTGTACGTGTGAGTGAGTGTACGTGTGAGTGTACGTGTGAGTGAGGTACGTGTGAGTGTACGTGTGAGTGAGTGTCTGTGTGAGTGAGTGTCCGTGTGAGTGTACGTGTGAGTGAGTGTACGTGTGAGTGAGTGTCTGTGTGAGTGAGTGTACGTGTGAGTGTACGTGTGAGTGTACGTGTGAGTGTACGTGTGAGTGAGTGTACGTGTGAGTGTGCGTGTGAGTGAGTGTACGTGTGAGTGTACGTGTGAGTGAGTGTACGTGTGAGTGAGTGTCCGTGTGAGTGAGTGTACGTGTGAGTGAGTGTCTGTGTGAGTGAGTGTCCGTGTGAGTGAGTGTACGTGTGAGTGAGTGTACGTGTGAGTGAGTGTACGTGTGAGTGAGTGTACGTGTGAGTGTACGTGTGAGTGAGTGTCCGTGTGAGTGTACGTGTGAATGTACGTGTGAGTGAGTGTACGTGTGAGTGAGTGTCTGTGTGAGTGAGTGTACGTGTGAGTGTACGTGTGAGTGTACGTGTGAGTGAGTGTACGTGTGAGTGAGTGTCTGTGTGAGTGAGTGTACGTGTGAGTGTACGTGTGAGTGTACGTGTGAGTGAGTGTACGTGTGAGTGAGTGTCTGTGTGAGTGAGTGTACGTGTGAGTGAGTACGTGTGAGTGTACGTGTGAGTGAGTGTCTGTGTGAGTGAGTGTACGTGTGAGTGTACGTGTGAGTGTCTGTGTGAGTGAGTGTACGTGTGAGTGTACGTGTGAGTGAGTGTACGTGTGAGTGTACGTGTGAGTGAGTGTACGTGTGATGAGTGAGTGTCCGTGTGAGTGAGTGTACGTGTGAGTGTACGTGTGAGTGTACGGTGTGAGTGAGTGTCTGTGTGAGTGAGTGTCCGTGTGAGTGTACATGTGAGTCAGTGTACGTGTGAGTGAGTTTCTGTGTGAGTGAGTGTACGTGTGAGTGTACGTGTGAGTGAGTGTACGTGTGAGTGAGTGAGTGTCCGTGTGAGTGAGTGTACGTGTGAGTGTACGTGTGAGTGAGTGTCTGTTGTGAGTGAGTGTCCGTGTGAGTGTACGTGTGAGTGTACGTGTGAGCCAGTGTACGTATGAGTGAGTGTACGTGTGAGTGTACGTTGTGAGTGAGTGTACGTGTGAGTGAGGTGTACGAGTGAGTGTACTGTGTGAGTGTCTGTGTGAGTGAGTGTACGTGTGAGTGTACGTGTGAGTGAGTGTACGTGTGAGTGAGTGAGTGTCCGTGTGAGTGAGTGTACGTGTGAGTGTACGTGTGTAGTGAGTGTACGTGTGAGTGAGTGAGTGTACGTGTGAGTGTACGTTGTGAGTGTACGTGTGAGTGAGTGTACGTGTTAGTGAGTGTACGTGTGAGTGGACGTGTGAGTGAGTGTACGTGTGAGTGAGTGTACGTGTGAGTGAGTGTCCGTGTGAGTGAGTGTACGTGTGAGTGAGTGTCCGTGTGAGTGAGTGTCTGTGTGAGTGAGTGTCCGTGAGTGTACGTGTGGAGTGTACGTGTGAGTCAGTGTACGTATGAGTGAGTGTACGTGTGAGTGTACAGCGAGTCAGTGTACGTACGTGTGAGTGTACGTGTGAGTGAGTGTACGTGTGAGTGAGTGTACGTATGAGTGAGTGTACGTGTGAGTGAACGTGGTGAGTGAGAGTGTACGTGTGAGTGTACGTGTGAGTGCGTGTACGTGTGAGTGAGTGGTACGTGTGAGTGAGTGTACGTGTGAGTGAGTGTACGTGTGAGATGTACGTGTGAGTGAGTGTACGTGTGAGTGAGTGAGTGTCCGTGTGAGTGAGTGTACGTGTGAGTGTATGTGTGAGTGAGTGTACGTGTGAGTGTACGTGTGAGTGGAGTGTCTGTGTGAGTGAGTGTCCGTGTGAGTGTACGTGTGAGTCAGTGTACGTATGAGTGAGTGTACGTGTGAGTGTACGTGTGAGTGAGTGTACGTGTGAGTGAGTGTACGAGTGAGTGTACGTGTGAGTGTCTGTGTGAGTGAGTGTACGTGTGAGTGTACGTGTGAGTGTACGTGTGAGTGAGTGTCTGTGTGAGTGAGTGTCCGTGTGAGTGTATGTGTGAGTGAGTGTACGTGTGAGTGAGTGTACGTGTGAGTGAGTGAGTGTCCGTGTGAGTGAGTGTACGTGTGAGTGAGTGTACGTGTGAGTGTACGTGTGAGTGAGTGTACGTGTGAGTGTACGTGTGAGTGAGTGTCTGTGTGAGTGAGTGTCCGTGTGAGTGTACGTGTGAGTGAGTGTACGTGTGAGTGAGTGTACGTGTGAGTGTACGTGTTAGTGTACGTGTTGAGTCAGTGTACGTATGAGTGAGTGTACGTGTGAGTGAGTGTACGTGTGAGTGTACGTGTGAGTGAGTGTACGTGTGAGTGAGTGTACGTGTGAGTGAGTGAGTGTCCGTGTGAGTGAGTGTACGTGTGAGTGAGTGTCCGTGTGAGTGAGTGTACGTGTGAGTGAGTGTCCGTGAGTGTACGTGTGAGTGTACGTGTGAGTCAGTGTACGTATGAGTGAGTGTACGTGTACATGTGAGTGTACGTATGAGTGAGTGTACGTGTGAGTGAACGTGTGAGTGAGTGTACGTGTGAGTGTACGTGTGAGTGAGTGTACGTGTGAGTGAGTGTACGTGTGAGTGTACGTGTGAGTGAGTGTACGTGTGAGTGAGTGTACGTGTGAGTGTACGTGTGAGTGAGTGTACGTGTGAGTGAGTGTCTGTGTGAGTGAGTGTCCGTGTGAGTGTACGTGTGAGTGTACGTGTGAGTCAGTGTACGTATGAGTGAGTGTACGTGTGAGTGTACATGTGAGTGAGTGTACGTATGAGTGAGTGTACATGTGAGTGAACGTGTGAGTGAGTGTACGTGTGAGTGTACGTGTGAGTGAGTGTACGTGTGAGTGTACGTGTGAGTGAGTGTACGTGTGAGTGAGTGTACGTGTGAGTGAGTGTACGTGTGAGTGTACGTGCGAGTGAGTGTACGTGCGAGTGAGTGTACGTGTGAGTGAGTGTCCGTGTGAGTGAGTGTACGTGTGAGTGTACGTGTGAGTGTACGTGTGAGTGAGTGTACGTGTGAGTGAGTGTACGTGAGAGTGAGTGAGTGTACGAGTGTCTGTGTGAGTGAGTGTACATGTGAGTGTACGTGTGAGTGAGTATACGTGTGAGTGTACGTGTGAGTGTACGTGTGAGTGAGTGTACGTGTGAGTGAGTGTACGTGTGAGTGAGTGTCTGTGTGAGTGAGTGAGTGTCCGTGTGAGTGAGTGTACATGTGAGTGTACGTGTGAGTGAGTGTACGTGTGAGTGAGTGTACGTGTGAGTGAGTGAGTGTCCGTGTGAGTGAGTGTACGTGTGAGTGTACGTGTGAGTGTACGTGTGAGTGAGTGTACGTGTGAGTGAGTGTCCATGTGAGTGAGTGTACGTGTGAGTGTACGTGTGAGTGTACGTGTGAGTGAGTGTACGTGTGAGTGAGTGTACGTCTGTGAGTGTCTGTGTGAGTGAGTGTCCGTGAGTGTACGTGTGAGTGTACGTGTGAGTCAGTGTACGTATGAGTGAGTGTACGTGTGAGTGTACATGTGAGTGAGTGTACGTATGAGTGAGTGTACGTATGAGTGAGTGTACGTGTGAGTGAACGTGTGAGTGAGTGTACGTGTGAGTGTACGTGTGAGTGAGTGTACGTGTGAGTGTACGTGTGAGTGTACGTGTGAGTGAGTGTACGTGTGAGTGTACGTGTGAGTGAGTGTACGTGTGAGTGTACGTGTGAGTGAGTGTAGTGAGGTGAGTGTCCGGTGAGTGAGTGTACGTGTGAGTGAGTTACGTGTGAGTGTAGTGTGAGTGAGTCTGTGTGAGTGCAGTGTCCGTAGTGAGTGTACGTGTGAGTGTACGTGTGAGCCAGTGTACGTATGAGTGAGTGTACGTGTGAGTGTACGTGTGAGTGAGTGTACGTGTGAGTGAGTGTACGAGTGAGTGTACGTGTGAGTGTCTGTGTGAGTGAGTGTACGTGTGAGTGTAAGTGTGAGTGAGTGTACGTGTGAGTGAGTGAGTGTCCGTGTGAGTGAGTGTACGTGTGGAGTGTACGTGTGAGTGAGTGTACGTGTGAGTGAGTGTACGTGTGAGTGTACGTGTGAGTGTACGTGTGAGTGAGTGTACGTGTGAGTGAGTGTACGTGTGAGTGTACGTGTGAGTGAGTGTACGTGTGAGTGAGTGTACGTGTGAGTGAGTGTCCGTGTGAGTGAGTGTACGTGTGAGTGAGTGTCCGTGTGAGTGAGTGTCTGTGTGAGTGAGTGTCCGTGAGTGTACGTGTGAGTGTACGTGTGAGTCAGTGTACGTATGAGTGAGTGTACGTGTGAGTGTACATGCGAGTCAGTGTACGTACGTGTGAGTGTACGTGTGAGTGAGTGTACGTGTGAGTGAGTGTACGTATGAGTGAGTGTACGTGTGAGTGAACGTGTGAGTGAGTGTACGTGTGAGTGTACGTGTGAGTGAGTGTACGTGTGAGTGAGTGTACGTGTGAGTGAGTGTACGTGTGAGTGAGTGTACGTGTGAGTGTACGTGTGAGTGAGTGTACGTGTGAGTGAGTGAGTGTCCGTGTGAGTGAGTGTACGTGTGAGTGTATGTGTGAGTGAGTGTACGTGTGAGTGTACGTGTGAGTGAGTGTCTGTGTGAGTGAGTGTCCGTGTGAGTGTACGTGTGAGTCAGTGTACGTATGAGTGAGTGTACGTGTGAGTGTACGTGTGAGTGAGTGTACGTGTGAGTGAGTGTACGAGTGAGTGTACGTGTGAGTGTCTGTGTGAGTGAGTGTACGTGTGAGTGTACGTGTGAGTGTACGTGTGAGTGAGTGTCTGTGTGAGTGAGTGTCCGTGTGAGTGTATGTGTGAGTGAGTGTACGTGTGAGTGAGTGTACGTGTGAGTGAGTGAGTGTCCGTGTGAGTGAGTGTACGTGTGAGTGAGTGTACGTGTGAGTGTACGTGTGAGTGAGTGTACGTGTGAGTGTACGTGTGAGTGAGTGTCTGTGTGAGTGAGTGTCCGTGTGAGTGTACGTGTGAGTGAGTGTACGTGTGAGTGAGTGTACGTGTGAGTGTACGTGTTAGTGTACGTGTGAGTCAGTGTACGTATGAGTGAGTGTACGTGTGAGTGAGTGTACGTGTGAGTGTACGTGTGAGTGAGTGTACGTGTGAGTGAGTGTACGTGTGAGTGAGTGAGTGTCCGTGTGAGTGAGTGTACGTGTGAGTGAGTGTCCGTGTGAGTGAGTGTACGTGTGAGTGAGTGTCCGTGAGTGTACGTGTGAGTGTACGTGTGAGTCAGTGTACGTATGAGTGAGTGTACGTGTACATGTGAGTGTACGTATGAGTGAGTGTACGTGTGAGTGAACGTGTGAGTGAGTGTACGTGTGAGTGTACGTGTGAGTGAGTGTACGTGTGAGTGAGTGTACGTGTGAGTGTACGTGTGAGTGAGTGTACGTGTGAGTGAGTGTACGTGTGAGTGTACGTGTGAGTGAGTGTACGTGTGAGTGAGTGTCTGTGTGAGTGAGTGTCCGTGTGAGTGTACGTGTGAGTGTACGTGTGAGTCAGTGTACGTATGAGTGAGTGTACGTGTGAGTGTACATGTGAGTGAGTGTACGTATGAGTGAGTGTACATGTGAGTGAACGTGTGAGTGAGTGTACGTGTGAGTGTACGTGTGAGTGAGTGTACGTGTGAGTGTACGTGTGAGTGAGTGTACGTGTGAGTGAGTGTACGTGTGAGTGAGTGTACGTGTGAGTGTACGTGCGAGTGAGTGTACGTGCGAGTGAGTGTACGTGTGAGTGAGTGTCCGTGTGAGTGAGTGTACGTGTGAGTGTACGTGTGAGTGTACGTGTGAGTGAGTGTACGTGTGAGTGAGTGTACGTGAGAGTGAGTGAGTGTACGAGTGTCTGTGTGAGTGAGTGTACATGTGAGTGTACGTGTGAGTGAGTATACGTGTGAGTGTACGTGTGAGTGTACGTGTGAGTGAGTGTACGTGTGAGTGAGTGTACGTGTGAGTGAGTGTCTGTGTGAGTGAGTGAGTGTCCGTGTGAGTGAGTGTACATGTGAGTGTACGTGTGAGTGAGTGTACGTGTGAGTGAGTGTACGTGTGAGTGAGTGAGTGTCCGTGTGAGTGAGTGTACGTGTGAGTGTACGTGTGAGTGTACGTGTGAGTGAGTGTACGTGTGAGTGAGTGTCCATGTGAGTGAGTGTACGTGTGAGTGTACGTGTGAGTGTACGTGTGAGTGAGTGTACGTGTGAGTGAGTGTACGTCTGTGTGAGTGTCTGTGTGAGTGAGTGTCCGTGAGTGTACGTGTGAGTGTACGTGTGAGTCAGTGTACGTATGAGTGAGTGTACGTGTGAGTGTACATGTGAGTGAGTGTACGTATGAGTGAGTGTACGTATGAGTGAGTGTACGTGTGAGTGAACGTGTGAGTGAGTGTACGTGTGAGTGTACGTGTGAGTGAGTGTACGTGTGAGTGTACGTGTGAGTGTACGTGTGAGTGAGTGTACGTGTGAGTGTACGTGTGAGTGAGTGTACGTTTGAGTGTACGTGTGAGTGTACGTGTGAGTGAGTGTACGTGTGAGTGTACGTGTGAGTGAGTGTACGTGTGAGTGAGTGTACGTGTGAGTGTACGTGTGAGTGTACGTGTGAGTGAGTGTGCTTGTGAGTGTACGTGTGAGTGTACGTGTGAGTGAGTGTACGTGTGAGTGAGTGTACGTGTGAGTGAGTGAGTGTACGAGTGTCTGTGTGAGTGAGTGTACGTGTGAGTGTACGTGTGAGTGAGTGTACGTGTGAGTGAGTGTACGTGTGAGTGTACGTGTGAGTGTACGTGTGAGTGAGTGTACGTGTGAGTGTACGTGTGAGTGAGTGTACGTGTGAGTGAGTGTACGTGTGAGGTACGTGTGAGTGAGTGTACGTGTGAGTGAGTGAGTGTCCGTGTGAGTGAGTGTACGTGTGAGTGTACGTGTGAGTGAGTGTACGTGTGAGTGAGTGTACGTGTGAGTGTACGTGTGAGGTTAGTGTGAGGTGAGTGTACGTTGTGAGTGAGTGTACGTGTGAGTGTACGTGTGAGTGAGTGTACGTGTGAGTGAGGTACGTGTGAGTGAGTGTCCGTGTGAGTGAGTGTACGTGTGAGTGAGTGTCCGTGTGAGTGAGTGTCTGTGTGAGGTGAGTGTCCGTGAGTTACGTGTGAGTGTACGTGTGAGTCAGTGTACGTATGAGTGAGGTACGTGTGAGTGTACATGCGAGTCAGTGTACGTACGTGTGAGTGTACGTGTGAGTGAGTGTCGTGTGAGTGAGTGTACGTATGAGTGAGTGTAGTGTGAGTGAACGTGTGAGTGAGTGTACGTGTGAGTGTACGTGTGAGTGAGTGTACGTGTGAGTGAGTGTACGTGTGAGTGTACGTGAGTGTACGTGTGAGTGAGTGTACGTGTGAGTGAGTGAGTGTCCGTGTGAGTGAGTGTACGTGTGAGTGTATGTGTGAGTGAGTGTACGTGTGAGTGTACGTGTGAGTGAGTGTCTGTGTGAGTGAGTGTCCGTGTGAGTGTACGTGTGAGTGAGTGTACGTATGAGTGAGTGTACGTGTGAGTGTACGTGTGAGTGAGTGTACGTGTGAGTGAGTGTACGAGTGAGTGTACGTGTGAGTGTCTGTGTGAGTGAGTGTACGTGTGAGTGTACGTGTGAGTGTACGTGTGAGTGAGTGTCTGTGTGAGTGAGTGTCCGTGTGAGTGTATGTGTGAGTGAGTGTACGTGTGAGTGAGTGTACGTGTGAGTGAGTGAGTGTCCGTGTGAGTGAGTGTACGTGTGAGTGAGTGTACGTGTGAGTGTACGTGTGAGTGAGTGTACGTGTGAGTGTACGTGTGAGTGAGTGTCTGTGTGAGTGAGTGTCCGTGTGAGTGTACGTGTGAGTGAGTGTACGTGTGAGTGAGTGTACGTGTGAGTGTACGTGTTAGTGTACGTGTGAGTCAGTGTACGTATGAGTGAGTGTACGTGTGAGTGAGTGTACGTGTGAGTGTACGTGTGAGTGAGTGTACGTGTGAGTGAGTGTACGTGTGAGTGAGTGAGTGTCCGTGTGAGTGAGTGTACGTGTGAGTGAGTGTCCGTGTGAGTGAGTGTACGTGTGAGTGAGTGTACGTGTGAGTGAGTGTCCGTGAGTGTACGTGTGAGTGTACGTGTGAGTCAGTGTACGTATGAGTGAGTGTACGTGTACATGTGAGTGTACGTATGAGTGAGTGTACGTGTGAGTGAACGTGTGAGTGAGTGTACGTGTGAGTGTACGTGTGAGTGAGTGTACGTGTGAGTGAGTGTACGTGTGAGTGTACGTGTGAGTGAGTGTACGTGTGAGTGAGTGTACGTGTGAGTGTACGTGTGAGTGAGTGTACGTGTGAGTGAGTGTCTGTGTGAGTGAGTGTCCGTGTGAGTGTACGTGTGAGTGTACGTGTGAGTCAGTGTACGTATGAGTGAGTGTACGTGTGAGTGTACATGTGAGTGAGTGTACGTATGAGTGAGTGTACATGTGAGTGAACGTGTGAGTGAGTGTACGTGTGAGTGTACGTGTGAGTGAGTGTACGTGTGAGTGTACGTGTGAGTGAGTGTACGTGTGAGTGAGTGTACGTGTGAGTGAGTGTACGTGTGAGTGTACGTGCGAGTGAGTGTACGTGTGAGTGAGTGTACGTGTGAGTGAGTGTCCGTGTGAGTGAGTGTACGTGTGAGTGTACGTGTGAGTGTACGTGTGAGTGAGTGTACGTGTGAGTGAGTGTACGTGAGAGTGAGTGAGTGTACGAGTGTCTGTGTGAGTGAGTGTACGTGTGAGTGTACGTGTGAGTGAGTGTACGTGTGAGTGAGTGTACGTGTGAGTGAGTGTCTGTGTGAGTGAGTGAGTGTCCGTGTGAGTGAGTGTACATGTGAGTGTACGTGTGAGTGAGTGTACGTGTGAGTGAGTGTACGTGTGAGTGAGTGAGTGTCCGTGTGAGTGAGTGTACGTGTGAGTGTACGTGTGAGTGTACGTGTGAGTGAGTGTACGTGTGAGTGAGTGTCCATGTGAGTGAGTGTACGTGTGAGTGTACGTGTGAGTGTACGTGTGAGTGAGTGTACGTGTGAGTGAGTGTACGTCTGTGTGAGTGTCTGTGTGAGTGAGTGTCCGTGAGTGTACGTGTGAGTGTACGTGTGAGTCA